>NC_135419.1:23387602-23402602 GCF_051991245.1 Festucalex cinctus | reverse complement strand
AAAAAGGGGTATCAAACATCCCTAAGTCTGACCATGCACCATAACGCACATGTATTCTGTAAATTAGTTGACTGACTTTAATTTTTCACAGGCAACATATAATACTCCCATGTTCTGATGATGATGATGATGATAATAATAGTTCCAATGAGATTATGACTTATGCTGAAGTAATCATTCATTAAAAAAACAGTTCACGAGTGGGAAAATATTGGCCACTGTTTTTTCCAGGATTCAAAATTAGAATTTCCGTTGCATGATGTGGCGACGTCTTAAAGTACAGCCCATCAAATGCACAGAAACTTTCACATATAGATGGAGAATTTATTTGCAGCTTTACCAGCAACACAACCAGACGCCCGACAGTCAGCCAGCATCATTGTCAAAAATGCACAATATATATACAGACTAAAAACATTTTTGCATTTCAACCGTGGATGATGAGGCTCCGTGCTGTGGCTGGCTGGAACGTATGACCCAGCCGCAACCCGCTTTTTTTTTTTTTTTTCTTTACGACAATCATTAAAAATTCATCCATGAGTACCGATTAAATTAATATATTTCGGCTTTGTTGTAAAAACCTATTACTGTATGTTCATTAGACATACTGTGTTTTTATGACTTTGGCAATGGCTGGAGCGCTCTGCCTCCAGGAAAATGGGCGTGTGCAACGGTTGCACCGTGATCCGTTTCTTCTTCGGTACAATCAAGTTGAGGGGAAAAAAAAAGCTGTTTCATATGGAGTTAGAATCATGCCAAAACCCCGTAACGACAAAGCGTCCGTGTGTCATGTGACCAGCAGTTAACCAATCACAGCGTAATTGTTTTTCAACGAGTTGGCCAAACTCTCTAAATACGGTGCCCCCTGCTGTAAAGTTTACCGGCTTTGCGCGTGTGGATCATGGGTTTTTGGCACGTAAAACTGCTCGGCAGAATATTGCTGCCAAAAGTCATGTGACTTGTATCTGTAATTGTAGAATTGCTTTTTACGTACACAAAACATTTTTTTGCACTTGAAAGATTTTTGTCGTAATTGAAGATATGCTTCTTTGTGTACGTAGATAAGGTTTTGTGTACGTAGATAAGGTTTTGTGTACGTAGATAATAGGGGTGTCACGATTCGCCAACTCCACGATTCGATTTAAATTTCGATTTTGGGGTCACGATTCGATTTTTTTTTTCGATTTTTTTTTTTTTTTTTTTTTTTTTTCGCTCCCCCACTTTATATCACAGAGGCATATGCTTCTGTAGGCTAAGGCTAGTCTATGATCATTGGTTCTATTCATTGTACAGTAAATCTTATTTCAAAAGATCGGCTACATATAGGTGATGCAATTTCCATATTATTTTTGTGTAAATTTATGTAATATATGATAATTGACATTAGGCAGGAATGATCAAATTCAAAGAATTTATTTACAATATAAAGTTAACCGTCTTGTTCTTACTGAAGTGTAAAATAAAAAATTAAAAAACAAAAACAAAAAGTCACAGTGGGTGCCTGCCATCTATTGACTGTTTTTGGTTACAACAGTGTGCTGTGCGTTCCTCTTAAAATAATGTGCAATGTGCAACAACAACAAAAAATATATTGTATCCAAAGTCATGGAACAAATACAGCCTGAACAAACTATATCCCAACATTTACAGTTGCTGGGCATACTGTAGCGTGGTTCAAGTACACTAATTAAATGTTTGAATCCAGCGTTTTCCAAGGCTGCAGGTCTGCTGCTATAAATAGACCTATGGATCTGGCGTTTCGCGCGAGCTGAAGTGTGTGGAAGTTTCACTGTAAATGAGGATGAAATAGTTGGTTGGACCGTTGTTTTCCCACTTCTAGTTGAATTTGATAAATCTAAATCTTTGTGATGCCTGCGTAAATGTCCCGTCATGTTTGTCGTGTTTCCCGTTGTTACGGCTGGCGGCTCGGGCCCGCCGCCGGCTCCGCTCCCCTAGTATGTATGTGTGTGTTTGTGTCGGCTGGTGCCCGTATAATGGTACTTCAGTTTGAATGCGCCAGCGCGACACTCTGATTGGAGGACTGTGCCAGCGCGACACTCCGATTGGACGACTGTGCCAGCGCGACACTCCGATTGGACGACTGTGCCAGCGCGACGCTATTGTGTATCCGTGTATTATACCCCTATTGGTTATTGTTGTTTCTCCTCCGTTCTGTCAGTTCTGTCAAATGCGGTTATTATTTGTTCACCTTCCACTTTCACTCCCTTGTCAAACCCCTGCCTGAAATTTCAATTAAAACTACTCAGATGTTAAAGTCGACCCGTGTTTATCTACTCTATATTTTCTGTTATTGTGTTACTTCCCTTCCCCTTGACGAGCCGGGCGTAACACCGTGGCCGAGTACAGTACGCGCACATAGCATATCTTGCAACTGTGGTCTTTTTATCGACAACGTGAACGTTGTCGACATAACTCACCGGGAACGCAAAATGTTTCCAAACTGGTGACGAGAGAAGCGGGAGCGGCTTGAAGCACCATTGCTGTGTCTGTCCGCGCTTGCCATCATGACTGCAGGAGAAGTCAGCTAACAAGTGCCGTTAGCTAGTAGCTGAATGGCTGCGTCTCATTTGCTTTCCTGGGAGGTGGCGGTGGCGGCGGTGGCGGCGGGCGCGGGGGGGGGGGGGGGGGGTGCATCGAATCGTGTGTCCTCTCTTCTATTTCGATGCTCGAAATCGTGACGTAATTTCGATCGATTTCGATAAAAAATCGAAATCGTGACACCCTTAGTAGATAAGGTTTTGTGTACGTAGATAAGGTTTTGTGTACGTAGATCAGGTTTTGCGTAGGTAGATCACATGTTTTTGTGTACGTAGAACAGGTTTTGTGTACGTAGATCACGTTTTGTGTACGTAGATCACGTTTTGTGTATGTAGATCACGTTTTGTGTACGTAGAACAGGTTTTGTGTACGTAGAGCACACGTTTTGTGCACGTAGAGCACACGTTTTGTGCACGTAGAGCACACGTTTTGTGCAGGTAGATCACGTTTTGTGCACGTAGATCAGGTTTTGTGCCCGTAGAGCACACGTTTTGTGTATGTCGATCACGGTTTTTTGTGTTTACGGGGTTTTCATCTTCAGGTCTTTTCGGTGCACTGCGGTTGATATAGTGCCTCCATATTGGCGCAACGCGGCAACTGCAGTTAAAATACATTGCTGCCAAGCGCAATCAACACTGCTGGAGCGCTGCGGCTGTGTTGCGCGATATCAGTCGCTCAGGCTGGAGGCGTCGAGCAAATTAGGTAGAGATGGCTGCCTTGCAATTTTGTACATAGGAAAAACCTTATACACATTAATAGGGATCTAACGATATCCAAACATCACAATACGATATTATCACGATATGAAGGTTACGATACGGTAATTATTACGATATTGTGGGGGGGTTGGCGATATTTAAAAAAGATCACAATATTGTTTTAAAAAAAAAAAAAAGAGCTCATACTAAAAAAAAAAAGCACAATATTGTGCTTTTGTACATAACAGCAATGCATATAAACCACCTACAATCTCTAATAACAATATTGAGGCTCTTACTTGCTAATGCAAGCACACATTGATCACTTCACAAGCAAATTAGGTTCCAATTAATCTGACAATTAGCATAGATTTTAAACATAGAAGGCCAAAACATCCCTAATGAAAATTAAATTGCACTACTAAACTAGCCACTAGAGGGTGGGTGCTAGAACTGCACAAATGGGAATCAACCTGACTTTGTTTTTAACAGAGGTGTTCCTTTTAAATATTGTAAACATTATGATGACGATATTGTGTCTGTTTTAATATCACAATATCACGATAGTCTTTATCGTGACATCCCTACACATTAACACACCCACCAAAACACTCATTTCTAGGGGTGTGAATTGCCTAGTACCTGACGATTCGATCCGAATCACGATTCATAGGTCACGATTCGATTTGATACCGATTAATCTCGATATAAATTTACAAGTCGATTGTTGAGATTTTTTTTTTTTACTCAAATTTAGAAAATACCATTCAGTAAACTTATACATGTACACTGTAAAATTTGTATGAAAATGTATTATTTATTGATCTGAAACTTCAGTCTTAGAACTGTGAGCCACTGTATTTAACAAACAGGTTGTAACATTTTTCATGTTTGAACAGCATTGAAATAAACTATTAAGGCTTAATGTTCCATTAATATAGCATTCTTCCATGCTTAAGGTGTGAAAGTTAGCCGTTTTGTTGAATATTTTTCCATCAAAAATGGATGTTAAAAAAATCGATTCGGCTGCCTAGTGAATCGATTCGAGAATTGCGTGCTGTAGTATCGCGATATATTATATATAGTCATTTCTAATTCACTGTATGTTTACTGTTCAGTTACAGGAGGAGGCTACTTGCTGGAGAAGTCACCCAGAGAGAGAGGAAGACATCTTCTGGCTCTTCTGGCAGGTATGAATGTTCGTTCCCCACTCCATTTTAGCTTCTTTTCACTCATTAAAATGTTTTAAAATAGAAATACGCCATGAGATTTGTATCAACAGCTTCATAAATCTCATAGTTTTTGTAAGAACATGTCCATCTATTGATACATTTTTTGCAATGATTCTGCAGCTGTGACTCCAAAGAGGGTGAAAACGTGGAAA
Organism: Festucalex cinctus; assembly: GCF_051991245.1. NCBI lineage: Eukaryota > Metazoa > Chordata > Actinopteri > Syngnathiformes > Syngnathidae > Festucalex > Festucalex cinctus. Next base: position 23,397,961 of record NC_135419.1, on the reverse strand, counting down.
TGGATGAAGTTGTGTTGCTACGGCGACAGAAACAGATCAACTACGGCAAAAATACGCTGGCCTATGATCGATATGTCAAAGAGGTTCCCAAGTAGGTCCACAATGAAGACAGGCACGCACACGCCCTTATATTAGTGTTATAGCTTCATAAAGAGCAGTTCACTCCAATACATAGCACAGATGGGAAACTGCAGCTGGAACCTTGTCTTAGCTACTTTCTCTACCTGTTCCAGGCACATGCGACAGCCAGGTGTTCATCCAAAAACTCCCAATAAATTCAAGAAATACAGTCGGCGTTCCTGGGACCAGCAGATCAAACTGTGGAAGGTCAAGCTGCATGCGTGGGACCCCCCAGCAGAAGAAGAGGGAGGAGACGCCGATGCCAAAAATGTGTAAGCAAACGTTTCACTTCTTTTTCCTAAGTCTACGCTCTTGAGATTCTTTTCATCTGTTTTGTACTCTGCTCTTGCAGCGAGGAGCTCCGTTTTGAGGACGTCATGGACATTGAGCTGGACTTTCCGATATTATCGGATGCTGGGAGTGGTACATGCTCTTTCAGCACACGCAATCTGACACTGGAGGTGAGATTTATATTTTTTACAGGGTGAAGCTCATCACGTACACGTGGCATGGCAGAAAGCGAGTTTGTCTGCAAATAGGTAGGGTGTAACGATATCCAAACATCACGATACGATATTATCATGATATGAAGATCACGATACGATAATTACCACGATATTAATTTTTTGGGGGGGGGGGTTATTTAAAAAAGGTCACAATATTGTAAAAAAATAAAAAAGAGCTCATACTAAAAAAAAACGGACAATATTGTATATATTATACGGCAATGCATATAAACCATCTACAATCTACTAAAAATATAGAGGCACTTACTTGCTAATGCAAACACACATTGATCGCTTCACAGGCAAATTACGTTTCCCTTCATCTGACAATTGGCGTAGATTTTAAACCTAGAAGGCCAAAACATCCCTAATGAAAATTAAATGTTACGAAGAAACTAGCCACTAGTGGGTGCTAGAACTGCACAAATGGAAATCAATGTGACTTTTTTTTTTTTTTTTCTTCTTCTTTTTTTTTTTTTTTTACTTTTACAATGTGACTTTTAACAGATCTGTTCCTTTTAAATATTGTGAACATGACAACGACGATATTGTGGCAGTTTTAACTCTTTGACTGCCAAACGTTATCCAAAAAACTCCCAACGAACGGTGCCAGCCAATTTGGAGCATTTCACTTATCTTTCAAAGCAAACAGAATATTGTGCGGTGAGATGACAAATATGGTAGATACTAGGGGTGTGAATTGCCTAGTACCTGACGATTCGATTCGTATCACGATTCACAGGTCACGATTCGATTCGATACCGATTAATCCCGATACGAATTTATAAGTCGATTGTTGCGATTTTTTTTCATTCAAATTTAGAAAATACTATTCAGTAAGCTTGTAGAGTGCAAGATTTATATGAAAATGTATTATTTATTTATCTGAAATTTCAGTCTTATAGAGGTTGTAATCTGTTTCATGTTTGAACAGCATTAAAATAAAATATTAAGGCTTAATGTTCCGTTCATGTAACATTCTTCCATGCTCAAGGTGTGAATCCTAACCCGAAGTCAGACGTTTTGTTGAATATTTTTCCATTAAAAATGGAAGTTTAAAAATCGATTCACACACACACACAAAAAAAAAGGCAATGATGATAAGACGTTGAATCGGTAAGACTACCGAATGAACAATTCTGAGCTCTTAAAAAAAAAAAAAAAATATATATATATATATATATATATATATATATATATATATTTGTTTTTATTTATTGAATCGATTCGAGAATCGCGCGATGTAGTATCGCGATATATCGCCGAATCGATTTTTTTTAACACCCCTAGTAGATACCATATGAAAGATTGGATTCCATTCTTTCCTGAGGAAAAAAAAAAGTCCGTTTCTACGAAGGCTGGGTATTGCCGCCAACCTCACGATACGATACGTATCATGATACAGGGGTCACGATACGATATGCATCGCAATACATATGTATCCCAATACATGATCTTCAGGGCGATACGTATCCCGATAGTTTACATTAATTTACTTGCATTTTATAAAACAGTCATATGTATACCTAAAGGATATATTTATTATGCTGGATGACAAAAATGTTTTTGTTAGTAGCTCTTCTGGTTTACCAACAAGCGGCATGCCTGGTCTAAATGTGTACGCTCTGTAAATTACAGCTCTAAAATGTGCTTATTTGGAATATTTGGGGAAATTAAAACATAATTTTTTTCATGTAACACATTTTATTTTGTTTTTTAAACAAAATATAGGAAATTTGGTACATTAAGACACGTGCCATGTTAAGTTTATAAGTAAATAAATATTGATATTCTTCCTCTGCTCTAATTTTTCTTAGCAAGACACAGTGTCCAATCACTGGTGAGCTATTTTTGCATTAATTGAAAGCAATTAACTTCAAAGACGCTGCTGGTTTATATATTTTTTTAGGTACAATGCAAGCTGCAAATGTTAACTGCCTATTTAAAGTTGACGAGCAATATCGATTCTGACGCCTGCGTATCGATATGTGTATTGTAATGAGGCCCGCAACGATATATTGCCGTATCGATTTTTTGAGCACACCCCTAGTTTCTACCTTATTCTGTTCTTTAGTAATCACCATTTGAAATTAGGTCATTGTAGTGACATAGGCGAAAATACAAAAATATTAAGAGAAAAACAAGCTTTTTGTGAAAAGATAAAAAATTTTGCTCAACAGTGACTTTGACACTAATATTTTTTTGTTTAGTGACAAGGCAGCGCAGCACAAGACAGTGAGAGGGGGGGATAGGGAGAGAGAGGGGGGGATAGTGAGAGAGGGGGGGATAGAGAGATAGGGAGAGAGAGGGGGGGATAGTGAGAGAGGGGGGGATAGAGAGAAAGGGAGAGAGAGGGGGGGAGAGAGAGAGGGGGGGAGAGAGAGAGAGAGAGAGGGGGAGAGAGAGAGACAGAGAGGGAGAGCTAGAGGGAGAGAGCTAGAGCTAGAGGGAGAGGGAGAGAGCTAGAGGGGGAGGGAGAGAGCGAGTGTGGGAGAGAGAGCGAGTGTGGGAGAGAGGGGGAGAGAGTGAGAGTGGGAGAGAGAGCGAGAGGGGGAGAGAGAGACCGAGAGGGAGAGAGAGGGAGCGAGAGGGGGAGAGAGAGACCGAGAGGGGGGGGAGAGGGAGAGGGAGGGAGAGGGAGGGAGAGAGAGAGAGAGAGAGAGAGAGAGAGAGAGAGAGGGAGAGGGAGAGGGAGAGGGGGGGGAGAGAGTGAGAGTGGGAGAGAGAGCGAGAGGGGGAGAGAGAGACCGAGGGGGGGGGGGGGGGGGGGAGAGAGGGAGAGAGAGAGAGAGAGTGGGAGAGAGAGGGGGAGAGAGAGAGAGGGGAGAGAGAGAGAGGGGGAGAGAGTGAGAGGGGGAGAGAGAGAGCGAGAGGGGGAGGAAGAGAGAGGGGGGGAGAGAGAGAGAGAGTGGGAGAGAGAGAGAGAGGGGGGGAGAGAGAGAGAGCGAGAGGGGGAGAGAGAGAGAGAGTGGGAGAGGGAGAGAGAGGGGGGGAGAGAGAGAGAGCGAGAGGGGGAGAGAGAGAGAGGGGGGGAGAGAGAGAGAGGGGGGGGGGGAGGGAGAGGGAGGGAGAGGGAGAGGTAAATTAACGTTATTGGCAGCATTCATTAGGACTTTAGAATATGTCATGAAACGTTTTGGCGGTCAAAGAGTTAATATCCCGATATTGCCCTTATCGTTACATCCCTATAAATAGACATGGGGCAAAAATTAAGGAAGAAGAAGGCTTTTTTTTTTTTTATTGTAAAAGTGGTTTATCATGACTGTCTGGGTTTTTTCCTTTCTTCTCTTTTTTTTTTATTTTTTTTTATTTTTTATATTTTATCAGTGGTGTATGAATGTCTTAAGCGTGGTTCACACGGCAGGAGAATTGGCCCGATTTTAGCCCCGGATTTCCCCTCCCGACAATCGTAAGGACGCGCCGAGACGCAAGCGATAATCTTCACAGATAATCCTGCCATGTGTATTGTCACCACACATGGCGCCTCCCGATATCGGCGCTCGGAAGGAGCCCCGACTTGAAATCGGGACTATCCAACATGTTGGATTTTTTTTGGGCCCGATTTCGCTCCGCGCAGAAGATTGACAGTGACGTGCAGCCAATCAGAAAGAAAGAAATCAGTCCAGGGTGTCCCCCGCCTACTGCCCAGAGCCAGCTGAGATAGGCGCCAGCACTCCCCGCGACCCTTGTGAGGAATAAGCGGTCAAGAAAATTGATGTATTATTATTTATTTATTTATTTTTACACGCACACACATTCTCCACAAATAAACGAGGTCTCCGGGTGGGACGCCAACCCGCGCCGCCAGCACCGAACGGAAGACAAGCGATGTCTCGCCAGTGCCCATTTATACTCCTTTTAAACAACACCTTTTTTTTTTTTAATGCCGCTTTTTCGGCCGAAAACCAGGATCCACTCATGTTGACGACTCGGAAGCCACGTTTAATCTCGAGAGGTTTTGCGAGACTTACCGTCACATTCTTGAATGAACTCGGCTCGTGTGGGGTGTGTTGATTGTGCAGTGTGGCCGCACACCACACACGGTACGTTCAAAACTGGAACTCCCGTGATTTTTTCTCTTCACATGTGGTGTCTGTCAAAGATTGGAAATCGGCTGACAATTTTAAAATCTTGCCATGTGAACCAGGCTTTAGTGAAGCACAACTTCACAGAAACATTTCGTAAAAAATTGTCAGGCTGTCAACAGTAATAAGCGAGGCGCGCATCTCGGCAGCGCGGTGCATTATGGGTAGGCCTGATACCAGCTTTTTATTGAAAACTAATGGAATCTAAACGGGGGAAGCGCTGATTTGGACAATTTCAACCGTTGGGAAGTTGATGTTTTTTTTATTCAATCTATTTTAAACTTGCTTAGTATGTCGTTACTGACTGCCCTCTGCTGGGACACTGCAGCTAAGCTTATTTAAGTGCTTAATATTTGTCTGAATGGGTGCACTTTAATAAATAAAGTTGAGTTGAGTTCACTGAGTGGGTCATTTGGGGCTTGAAGCAGGTTCTAAATGACCGGCTGTGGTGTGACCCGAGGCAACTAGCTAGCGTGGTGGTTTTCTGCAGCTGGCAGAGTTGGGGGATATTGTTGACAGCACATTCAAATGACTGTTATGTTTGGTAGCAAGTTTTTTGTTTTGTTTTTTGTTTTTTAACTTGATTTTCACGCATGCACAAACGTAATGCGCACTTTGCTTATGAAGTGTGAAATGGACATTTGTAGAAATTGTTTTAGTAGTTGACTAAGGCTTATGTAAAAGGCCAATGCAAATTACATGTGAGTCCCCATAAAAACATTAAAACTGTTAAAGCCTTCTGTGCATTCACCAACTGCAGCTCTGCTTAGCTTTTTGGGTTTGACATGATCAAGTTTTTGATGTAGCCTGGATATTGCTTAAGAATTGCAGGGCTTTACTTCCTTATTTAAATTAGCTAGCATTAGCATTATGGTTCAGTATTCATATACAAGCATTTAAAAATTTGCTCACCTGCCTTATAGCCTGCAGTATAGGAGTGTTACGATATATCGATATCACGATAAATTGTGAAACTTTGTCTCCAGATAGATTATTGATACGTCTACACAAGTATCGCAATATATTTGTAGTGAATTACAGTCACTATAAAGTCCGTTGTTCATGGCTTATTGAGCAATTACCTGGCGGGCCACTAGGGGCAGCGCCTCATAATAGTGGTGGGGAAATGGACGGAAGTCTTCAGGCGAAGAAGACTCATGAGCTTATTTTTTTCATTATTATAACATATATATATATATATATATATATATATATATATATATATATATATATATATATTTTTTTTTTATTATATTATGGACCAACCAAATACAGTATGTAGTATACACTCTCCGACACGCGGCAAAGTAAATGTCACAAAGCTTGCCTTTCCATTTTTCTTATGCTCAGAACCAATTTTTTTTTGTTTTTGCATGATCATTTGTTTTTTTCATGCAATAATGTATCATATAAAATTCATATTGAAAAAGAATAGATGCGTGCGTCCTGCATGAGAATGATTTCTAATTGCCTTGTGTGATGTGTTCCAGGATGATGACTGTGGAGGAACTCCAGTCAAAATGCAAAAGACTGAAACCACAGCAGATCTTGACATGGCATAGCTCTTTGTTCACCCTGTTGTCAAATGTTCATACACATCTCAAATATTTTACTTTCACTCCCCAACTGTAAAATGCTTTGATTTACCTTTTAATGAAAGCCTCTGTTCCGGGTATAAACTCCTTGATCTACACATGCACTCTAAGCAGTCTCTTATAGTTTATTACAAATGCCTCAGGGATTGTTTCTTTACAGTATTACATCAGTGTAAATGGATGATGTGTTGTGTTAGCACTTGAAACACGTACTGTAGTGGAATTGGGGGGGGGGGGTTAAAAACCATTGTTTTCCTTTTAATGGCTTACTGTTGTGAAGCTTGATTTCAGTGTACAATTTTAAAAGTGGAAAAAATGAATAGAAAAGTTTTACAATGTTTGCTAATTAAAGACTTTGAAATAAAAAAAGAACCACTTGTTTGTGTTACCATATTAAATAATTTGTCTCACTCACTCACTCACTCACTCACTCACTCACTTTTGTACATTTCATTAATTGTGCTTACGTTGTAAAGAGATTTGGTTTAAAAGAATGACAACACATTTTTAACTTAGACATCATCAGTTCAGAAATACATATTTGTTTGGGTTTAGTTGTGAGTGCACTGGAATCTGTCTATCCCAGTTGAATTGGGGCATAAGGTTGCCACCATGTCTCTACAGTTTGCCTTGTGTGTGTCCGGTGCGATACAAATAGCCTTGCCTGGCTTTACACCCTGCATCGACCAGTCAACAGCTTTTTGCAGTTTATAATTTTATTGTTGTTCATCTCTGTGTGCCCTACGATTGGCTGGCAACCAGTCCAGGGTGTCCCCCGCCTACTGCCCAGAGCCAGCTGAGATAGGCGCCAGCACCCCCTGCGACCCTTGTGAGGAATAAGCGGTCAAGAAAATGGATGGAATTTTATTGTTCAGATAATATAAATGGATGATATATACTTTTGTTTTTAATTTTTATTTTACACAAAGCTGCAAATTCACGGTGAAAACAAACTACAATACAGTATTTTTGTTTCTAATATAAAAACAGCATCTGTTGATTATTTTACTCCCAATAAAAAAGAAAAAGAAATTATCGGCGGACCCCACCCGGGTGGTGGCGCTGTTATTTTTTTCGTTCACCAAAAGACATTTCTCCAAGAATAAAAAACGCAGCGGGCAAGGGGATCAAGCCAGAGTCACGGCTGCGGTGTAGGTTAAATTCAGTTGAAGTTTGGGACACAAGAGTATACAGGACCATGCTGAGGGCTTGTGTCAGAGGTGCCAATTCTACACTCCGGGTAAGATTTCAACACTGCGACAACTGCTGCTAATCTACTACTAGAACGTTTCACAAATCCCAACATTAGCATAGCATGCTAGTAAGAGGTGTTGTCATTCAGTGACCCACAGCCTAACTCTGGAGCCAACGAGGATCATGTAGACTGTATTATTTCTATTTTACATGTTAGAATACGGGAAATGTATTTGTTTTAGTGTAATCTATAAAGGCAGACCAGATTTCGCCCCAAGGCCTTGAGTTTGACACCTAGCACAACCTTGTGCAGGGTTAGGGGGCAAATATAACTGACTCTTCCACCTCTCATTCGTGTGCATCTTCTGCTCTAATTTAAGCCATATAATTAATTCGCTCCCATTTACTTTTTAGCAAAACTACGGGCGAATCCCTCTCAACAGTCTCCAGCCCTGCAGACACTACACAGCTGGGGAAAGCAGGTAACATACAACACGCACGCACAATGCAAATGCACTGTGGAGCAAAAAAGCAATTGTAGTTCTTTCTATCTATCAGTGGCGCTGCCAAAGTGGTCACTGCTGGTTTGGTGACAGTTGGCGGTGGCATTGGAGGAACCATACTCTACGCCAAATGGGACCACAAGTTCAGAGAAACTGTGGAGAAAAATGTTCCGTATTCAGATCGGCTGTTGGGGTTGGCATTGGGACCCGCTCCCAGAGAAGCTGGACTTCCCGTCAAAAAACAGGTCAGGACAGTTTAAAAGAAACTATGGTGAAGACGTTTTTTAATGCCACAGTTTCAGAACACAATTAGGAAATTTAATTTAAGTTAATTGATTGTGACATGCACACACGTAGGGCTACACCATCAGGTACACAAACCAATTGAATGCAATTGCTGTTTGTTTATTATGTTGCAGTTTGGTCTATTACTGTAGTGCATCATGCTACTCATATTTGTAATATGTTGGTTCCCTTAGCTACTTCATCTATATTAAAAAAAAAATAGTGGCCAGTCAAAAATTGACATCTATGTAAAAGCATAATTTTGTATATTGGTTCTCATTGGATTGTGTTGTGTTTATGTATACTGACACCTTTATAAACTCTCATATCTTAAGCGGCGTTCTTTTCTGCTGTGTAGACTGAACTGGCCCAACCTCCTTCAATGATGGAAAAAGCAGCGAAGGTGTCTAAAGCCAAGCAAGAGAAGAAAGCGAAGGAGTCTGCAGAGAATCCTATAGAAGTGGCTAAAGCACTCCCAGTACAGCCTGCACAGAGCCTTGAGGGTAAGATTCTCATCAATAATTAACCCCCAAAAAGCGCAATTCAAAATGTGCACATGCCATTGGAAGTATTGCATGTATGAGTTTTTCATAAACTGAAGTACTGCACAACTAAAATCCATTTCAGTGTTGGTTTGTTCACATTTCAAGCCAATTTGCTAGTTGTGTTAAATCAGGTGTGTCCAAACTATTTCATTTGATGGCCACATACAGAAAATCAGACGGACGCAAGGGCCACATAATGTTGTGAAGAGAAATTGTGTTATTCCTAAAAATTGTATAAATAATTTATTTGTGCTTTTGCATATTTAGAAAAATGCTACAGTGTATAAACCAATTTATTTGTAATATGGCAGTAGGGTTATTATAGTTTTGGAATTTATAGTTTTGTTTTGTTTTTACTAGTTTTCAGGGTGGTTCTGTTAGTTTTTATTAATTTAGTTCTTTAAAAAATGTTTAGTTTTAGTTAAATTTGTTAGTTTTAGTATTAGTTTATTTATTTTTTAATGTGTATTACTTGTGCGCAATATTTAAAAAACACCATGGGAGCGATGTCATCTGAAGGTGCTTTTCTCTTGGCTGCTGCTAGATGACGTCACTTCTGTGTGACGTACTTTCAAACATCATTATTCCGGTTTATATCAAAATAAATCTACTAAAAAATCACGTTTAAAATCATCGCCAAAGGCTCACGCATTAAATGAATTACCAAAGACTAAAACAAAGGACATGTTTGCTATAATTGTAGCTAGTTTTATTTAGTTTTGTAAACATAAAATGTAGTTTCAGTTCTCATTTTTTAAAAAGCATTTTCGTTTTTATTTTATTTCAGTAACAATATTGTTTTTTGAATTTTATTTTTTTCATTAGTTTTAGTTAAAGCAGCTATATGGAAGATTTAAAATTTCAAATCGCTACTGCCACCTGTGGCCGAAAACAAACTGCACGCTCGTACACGCTGCGCGCAGTCGTACGTGCACGACCTCAATACTGAAGACTGGGCTCTTCATATCCAATTAAACTATGTTTTCAGAGGTAAGAAGTTTTATAATGTTATTCAAAGCTGGCCACTTCACAGAATGAGACTCTCGATCCCCACTAAACAATTGATGTCCACGGGACGTGCAGATCATATTGCTTTAGTCGGTCGAAGTCCAGTCCTGTGCTGTACTCCAAAATGATGTGCAAATTACGTCAATTAATTGGACCTCATTCCGATGTTAATATGCAGTTACATATTGTAGTCACCCCGCTCGACGGACGTCAGCCTGATTCTAGTCATTATTAGTGTATGTCGCCCCCAGGTTAGCGTCATTGTGCATTAGCCGAAAGGTGGGCTGTCATTTATGGAAATTGACGATTGTGAAAAACATATAGACCCATTCACTACTTAGTGTGATACGGCCATGAATGTTATCGCCATTCAGTAGTACCGTTCACATTCCGTTCGCATAATGTAGCTACAATAGGCTGTTTTCACGGAGGAAAATAAGGCAACATTTAGCCTGATTGAAACGCCGCGGAATGGAACGTCTGTTCTTCATAAAGTCATTCTGTTCTATTACATTCAA
>NC_135419.1:23155102-23382602 GCF_051991245.1 Festucalex cinctus | reverse complement strand
AACTGTGGTCTTTTTATCGACAACGTGAACGTTGTCGACATAACTCACCGGGAACGCAAAATGTTTCCAAACTGGTGACGAGAGAAGCGGGAGCGGCTTGAAGCACCATTGCTGTGTCTGTCCGCGCTTGCCATCATGACTGCAGGAGAAGTCAGCTAACAAGTGCCGTTAGCTAGTAGCTGAATGGCTGCGTCTCATTTGCTTTCCTGGGAGGTGGCGGTGGCGGCGGTGGCGGCGGGCGCGGGGGGGGGGGGGGCATCGAATCGTGTGTCCTCTCTTCTATTTCGATGCTCGAAATCGTGACGTAATTTCGATCGATTTCGATAAAAAATCGAAATCGTGACACCCTTAAATTATATATATATATATATATATATATATATATAAAAGATTCTGTATGTACTGCTGTAAATTGTTATTTTGCACTTCATAGAGTATAATTTGTTTTTGTTTACTTTATTCGGGTTATTTCTCAGGGTCCTTTATTTTGTATTTATTTTATTAATATGCAGGACGTACTTATAGTTGCTGTTAGGTCACCCAAATTTAGGAATAAATGGGTCATATTTTCTCATACTTAAGGTGCTGATTATTCCTTATTTAAATAATTATCACTTGATCAAGTTTCTTCTAACATTTCATACTAAAACAAACGTATCATTCCTGCTGATATGGTATCGGACCGATATTGTTAATTTACTAAGCTAAAATATCAGTATTGGATCGGAAGTAGAAAGCGTTGCATCGGGACACCCCTACTGATATGGTATCGGACTGATATCGGTATCGGACAGTACTTGAGGCTGAAATATCGGTATCGGATCGAAAGTGGAAAAAGGTGTATCGGGACACCCCTAATTTTTAGCATATTTCGCGGGCCACTGAAAAATGGGCGGCGGGCCGCAAATGCCCCCCCGGCCGTAGTTTGGACACCACTGTGTTAAATGAACTGACCAATATATATTATCTACAATATAAAGGTAAAGTATTAAAATTAATACTTGGAATGAAGACAAACAGGCATATTGCTTACATCCAAAGTCATCCCTAAATATTTCAAACACCTCCCTCAACTTTCAGTCGTGCACATTTTTAGGAGGATAACACAGAGAACAGCACAAATCTATACACAAAAGTTGAGCTTGGTATGAGCAGAAGGTTAATAGGAAAAGTGATGAAAAAACACTGTCACTATGATTAAAGTTGGTCAGTCTAACAGTTGATTGTGTGAAAAATTCCCCCGGAATGCTGAACACTACTGGCTAGTTTTAGCACAGACTGAGCCTCAAATACATTGCTACTTAAATTAGGGATGTTTGAAATGTAAACATTCATTTGTCCTCTGTTTCCAAGCAATCACCGACATTGCTGAGGGTAAGCTGTAATCTGATGCATTTGTCTGATTTGACAAGTTTGGTGCATAGTTTATAGAGGCTGTATGCTGTAGTAAGTAGGGGTGCTTAAAAAAAAAAAAAAAAAAAATCGATTCGGCGATATATCGCGATACTACATCGCGCGATTCTCGAATCGATTCAATAATCGGCAGAATCGATTTTTTTTTTTTTTTTTTTTTCATTTATTTTTTTTTTTTTAGGATTCACACCTTGAGCATGGAAGAATGTTATATGAACGGAACATTAAGCCTTAATATTTTATTTTAATGCTGTTCAAACATGAAACAGATTACAACCTCTATAAGACTGAAATTTCAGATAAATAAATACATTTTCATATAAATCTTACACTCTACAAGCTTACTGATTAGTATTTTCTAAATTTGAATGAAAAAAATCGCAACAATCGACTTATAAATTCGTATCGGGATTAATCGGTATCGAATCGAATCGTGACCTGTGAATCGTGATACGAATCGAATCGTCAGGTACTAGGCAATTCACACCCCTAGTAGTAAGTGTAGTAGTTCTTTAAGATTTAATTTGGGACGGGTGATGTGTTCTTTTGTCTGTCAGACAGTATACAGACAAACAGCAGATGAGTCATCTGTAAATGATGTAGTTGTAGCACCGTTAAAAAGGTTTAGTCTGTCAAGTTTTGGAAAATTCCCATGACATGTTTTTTTTTATTTCATTGTAATGTCTCACTACTTGTGGGAAAATTGTTGCCTTAAGTCATTGTCGTAGTAGAATTTCAGCATGTTTCCTTCCACACCCTTATATAGAAGAGGTCCTGTTTTGAGATTACAATATTATGAAATAAGATGGTGGTATTGTAAATATTGCAGTACCTGAGTTGAATTTTCACAAAAAGGCTGTCACAGTCAGTCTGAGAAGTGAAACACTGCCCTCTGTTGTTAATCCCCCTGAACACTTTTTTTAAATGGATCGATTATCAGTTCTTCAAAATAGCCGATGCCGATATTTGTCAAAATGCTGAATATCGACCCAGCCCATAATTGGTCTATGCCTAGTTTATTTAATATCTGTATTGACTAGGGCTGCACAATATATCGAAAAAATATCGATATCGCGATATTGGCCCTTGCAATATGCATATCGCAAAGGCATGCAATAAGTTTTATACTGAATTTTATGCTTTTTATATGAATTTCACCGGTCAGATGTTAACTAAAATGTGCATCGCCATCCAATATTTGAAAATTATCAAGACATAATTACAATTAATTAACTAAGATTACATTAAGGTTGCTTATTTTGTCGCATGAAAAATGTTTTTCTTTCATTAGATAATAAAAATGTAATTTCTTTAGGTACATGTTAAATATCGCAATAATATCGATATCTCTACGTTCGGCAAGTATATCGCATATCGCATGTTTTTCCAATATCGTGCAGCCCTCCCTAGTATTGACCAGTGTGGAATTTAGCGAGGAGGTAAGTTAACAGCTAAATGGTAACACCTACACAATCATGTAACGATCTACAACCAACCAGTGTTTACTTTCACTCTTACTGAAGGCTAATACTTGTTTTCCTGGCCCTTAATTTTCCACACTAGTGGCGTTTACCCCAAGTTGTTTTATTATTTTTACTGTTGCCGTAAAACCATAAAAGTATCGTACAGTGAGATGTTATTGTTTGTACCCCAAATGGTGATTAAGAGAATATGGACCAAGCCCCTAAATGGTGAAGGTAGTGTCAGGAAGGAAATCTGGCATGAAACATTGTCCAAATAGAAGGAAGTAGCTCATCAGAGGGCCAGATTGAGATTGTTTAGAAATGTGCACAGGAGGAAATGTATGTAATGGTAAAAAAAAATGCTGGAAATGGAGCTGGCAAAGAGGAAGACCAAATAGGATTTATGGATGTGGTGAGGAAATATTTGAAAATTGCTGGGGAGGGCAAAAAGATGGAAAAGGACACTTCCCTGTAGGGGTGTTAAAAAAAATCGATTCGGCGATATATCGCGATACTACATCGCGCGATTCAATAATCGGCAGAATCGATTTTATTTTTTTATTTTTTATTTTTTTTTAGGATTCACACCTTGAGCATGGAAGAATGTTATATGAACGGAACATTAAGCCTTAATATTTTATTTTAATGCTGTTCAAACATGAAACAGATTACAACCTCTATAAGACTGAAATTTCAGATAAATAAATAATACATTTTCATATAAATCTTACACTCTACAAGCTTACTGATTAGTATTTTCTAAATTTGAATGAAAAAAATCACAACAATCGACTTATAAATTCGTATCGGGATTAATCGGTATCAAATCGAATCGTGACCTGTGAATCGTGATACGAATCGAATCGTCAGGTACTAGGCAATTCACACCCCTACTTCCCTGTGCTACCGCTGGATAAGGTTAAGCTAAAAAGAAAAAAAAGTAGTTGTAGTAGTAGTAGTAGTAGTAGTAATAGTAATAGTAGGTTACTTGGTGCTTTCCAACTACAATTTTGGGTTACTTAACTGAGGACCCCTTGTATTCAGAAAGACTATACATATAGGAGTTTTTATATAGGCATTCCTACATGTTGTCATCTTCATTGTGTTCCAATCAGAGGCTTCAACTGAGGTGACTCATATAATCTCAGCCATCAGTGAAGTACCATCAGTCCCTGCTCCATGCGACACAGAGGTGACGCCGGTCAAAGGTAGCACCATCAGCGTCTACTTTTCCTCCACATATACTGTATTCTTCATGTCTGAGAACATTTAAGTGAACCATCCTATCTAAATTAATGGCATATTCCATGATTATGTTCTTTAGCCACCATAACTGTGTGTTTGTGTCGTCTAGAGGAGTGCAAGGGGTGTCATGACCATAAGGGAACTGCAGGTTCCACTGAAATAGAGTCAGCAGCAAAAGAACCACTCAAAGAACGTCCAATAGAAGAGGTGACAGCTCGACTTGCTCAACAAGACCTTGATGAACAGGAAATCCTGGCATGTAAGAAACCACAGTATAAACAAAATTCAATCTTAAATCATGTGTTTTATAATACAACCATACAATAAACAGTATATGCCAGAGGTGTGGACTCGAGTCATGAATTTGACGACTTTAGACTCGACTTGAAACAAGTGAAAAAACTTGCAACTCGACGTGGACTTGAACAACTCTGACTTGTGACATAACTTGTATTTGAGCCTTTTGACTTGAAAAGACTTACTTCTTCTACCTAAAGAAAAAGATTAAAATGTATGTAAACAGAGATGGGAAATCCAGTTCCAGAAAGTAAAAACCCAGCCACAGTTTGACTTTAGCCCCTTGTGCTTGCTCATGAGCTAGCTAGCTCACTAGCAGGTATCTGAGCACTGGGGAGCTACCTAGGGAGCTCGCTAGCTAGCAGCATAGTGACAGGACTACAACATTCAGTTTAAGGTTTATGCTAGAAATGACATTAAATACATAACATATTACAGAGGTGGAAAATCCAGTTCCAGGTGTTAGCTAGCAAGCTCCCTAGCTAGCTCCCCGTGTGTTCGATTACCTGCTAGGGAGCTTGCTCAAGGGGCTAAAGCGAAACTGTGGCAGGGTTTATACTTTCTGGACCTGGATTTACCACCTCTGTATGTAAACGATTAAGTTCCGTCTCGGTGTGTGCGTCACTGCGCGCGTGTGTGCGAGCTGTGCTGACCTGGCAACACAGCGCAGTCATTCAGACATGTCAGGGAAGCCACAAACATGGCGACTACGCTAAGACAAACTTCAAAATAAAGCTGACCAAATAATACATTGACACCAATGCAACAGCCTTGGTGAATTTTACTTTGAAGTCTGTCTTCATGGTGGCGTCAACGCAAGCTTGACTACTTCCTTTTTATATTTTGGCTTGCATTATCAACGTTTTTATTGAAATGACATATTTTCTACCACCATTATCATCATGCCTCCTAGAAAGTATATTAAATAGCTCATTTAGGACACGAAGAAACCGCAAGTTAATTACGCCGTCATTGTATGATATAGTACAAGTCTCCGGTGCTCGTGGCTAGTAGCTAGCTGTTAGCGTAAGCATTGGCTAGCAACTTTAGTTTGTCAACTGTTGCTTGGCTCTCTTTCTTTTCTTATTGTTTTCAATGTTGTGGGTCTAAGCTACTGTGTAATCCACTCTCCCTGTTTAAACAAAGGGAATGTGCCTTAAATTGCACTCAGGTATATTTTTCTTTATTAAAACTTCATTTATAATAATTTTATGAAACACTAGCTTTAAAAAAAAAAAAAAAAAAAATTAAAAAGATTTTAAAAGCAAAACTTCAAGTGCATTACAAGTGCAATATAACGGGAGGCAGGATGCCTTATTTTATACATGAATCATGTTTAAAATAATTATGTATCTTGCCTTATATTTCACTTCAAGTTGTATTCCTAAGTCCTAACGGCCGTGTTAGACATTTTGAGTTTATTATTTAAAAGAAAAAAATAATACTTTTTTTTTGTTTTTTTTTTTTTGTTTTTTTGTTTTGTTTTACAATCCGATCCGTGACTTTTGTGACCTGTTGCACCACTAGTTGTTTGGGTACAAAAACTATCTGGTGGTCAACAAAAAAAAAAAAAAGAATTGCAGTATGTCCAAGATTAGATCACTACCGGCGAGGCAACAACTTCAAACGTCGCTCAACATTCTGAAGTTGCTCAAAGAACGGTAAGTAAGCTAATGTCAGTTGTTTACCAGCTAATTATCGTTGCTCGCTGTGTAGTTAATGAGACTGTAAACTCACTAGTAATACTTTGCAAACATGGCAATGTTCTGTACCACTTTGGGTTCACTCCCTGACTCCTACTTTAATGCTCACCCGAAATAATATAATCTACGATATTGTTAAAAAGAGTCCAAAGGACTTGAAACTGAAAGTGTAGGACTTGTGACTCGCTTGAGATTTGTCAGTCTTGACTCGGGATTTGTCAGTCTTGACTTGAGACTTTACTCGGGACTTTAGGGCAAAGACTTACTTGTGACTTTCACAATGACTTACTCCCTCCTCTGGTGTCTGCTTCATATCTTCTCCATGTTTTTCAGCTGTGTCGGGAAATCTTGACGAGTCATTGGCGAGTTCAGCTAAAGAAACGTTGCGGGCCGTCGGAGCTCAGGAGGCAGCCTTGCAGGCCATTGCACGACATACACAAAAACTGAAGGAAACTATGGAAGCAGAGGTACACTGTCCATAAGCAGGATCTGCTTTTGTGTTAATACGTTGTGTTGTCGCATCAAATATCTGCCTATCCATTGGTATTCTGCAAATGTGTTTATGGGCTCAGTTTAATGGTTTGATGATGCCTACTTTCCAACCTTTTCAAACTATTCTTGAGCAATACAGTACACTGAAACCAAGTTGCTCTTGATGCATTTTTTGATATCAAGGTACCAGTAGTTATTATCTTGTCAATGACTGTAAAAAGGGTAATGGGATTTTTATTAGGTTTTAGGTGAATTAATGAGTATAAATTTACACGCACGCAAACGCACACATTCGCAAAAAAAAAAAAGAGAGAGCAGTGATAAGATGTTGAATCAGTAAGATTGCTGAATGAACAATTCTGAGCTCTGAGAGAGAGAGAGCGAGAGAGAGAGAGAGCGAGAGAGAGAGAGAGCGAGAGAGAGAGAGCGAGCTCGAGAGAGAGAGCGAGAGCGAGAGAGATGAGAGCGCGAGCGAGCGAGAGAGAGAGAGAGCGAGCGAGGGAGCGGGAGGGAGAGAGAGAGCGAGAGAGAGAGAGAGAGAGAGCGAAAGAGAGATTGAGAGAGAGAGAAAGAGAGCGAGAGAGAAAGCGAGAGCGAGAGAGAGCGAGAGAGAGCGAGAGAGAGCGAGAGAGAGCGAGAGAGAGAGAGCGAGAGAGAGAGAGCGAGAGAGAGAGAGCGAGAGAGAGAGAGCGAGAGAGAGAGAGAGCGAGAGTGAGAGAGAGCGAGAGTGAGAGAGAGCGAGAGTGAGAGAGAGCGAGCGAGAGCGAGAGCGAACGAGAGCGAGAGCGAACGAGAGCGAGAGCGAACGAGAGCGAGAGAGAGAGAGTGCGAGAGAGAGAGAGAGAGAGAGAGAGAAAGAGAGCGAGTGCTAGAGAGCGAGTGAGAGAGAGAGAAAGAGAGCGAGTGCTAGAGAGCGAGTGAGAGAGAGAGAGTGAGCGAGAGAGAGCGAGAGAGAGAGAGAGAGAGCGAGAGAGAGAGAGAGAGAGAGCGAGAGAGAGAGAGAGAGAGTGAGTGCGAGAGAGAGCGAGAGAGTGAGTGCGAGAGAGAGAGCGCGAGCGAGCGAGAGAGAGAGCGAGAGAGCGATATATATATATATATATATATATATATATAGAGGGAGAGAGAGAGATAGCGATAGAGATGCAGGTGTAATTTCTGAGGGTGTGTTACAGAGTTGCTGACTCTAAATAAGAAAGGTCCGTTGACACTCCCAAACATGAGAGTAACATCTGTTCTCCCATTCAGGTTCCACCGCAGGAGAAGTCTGCCCAGTGGAAGGATCTTGAAGCTTGTCTTGCAAATAGAGCGGCTGCAGTGAATGATGCGGGGGCAGCTCTGCTGAAAGCAAAGTAAGCACTTTTATTTGAACACACACCAGGCTATTTGGAAAAGGGCAACAGTTTACATTGTTTCAAAACTAACTTTCTTTTGGATTTCGTCATTGGTAGGTAGCGTTTTTCCGTTTTTTTGGCTCCCGATACCGATTCCGATACCCAGCTTTGCTGTATCGGCTAGGGGTGTCACGATTCGCCAACTCCACGATTCGATTTAAATTTCGATTTTGGGGTCACGATTCGATTTTTTTTTCGATTTTTTTTTTTTTTTTTTTTTTCCGCTCCCCCACTTTATAACACAGAGGCATATGCTTCTGTAGGCTAAGGCTAGTCTATGATCATTGGTTCTATTCATTGTACAGTAAATCTTATTTCAAAAGATCGGCTACATATAGGTGATGCAATTTCCATATTATTTTTGTGTAAATTTATGTAATATATGATAATTGACATTAGGCAGGAATGATCAAATTCAAAGAATTTATTTACAATATAAAGTTAACCGTCTTGTTCTTACTGAAGTGTAAAATAAAAAATAAAAAAACAAAAACAAAAAGTCACAGTGGGTGCCTGCCATCTATTGACTGTTTTTGGTTACAACAGTGTGCTGTGCGTTCCTCTTAAAATAATGTGCAATGTGCAACAACAACAAAAAATATATTGTATCCAAAGTCATGGAACAAATACAGCCTGAACAAACTATATCCCAACATTTACAGTTGCTGGGCATACTGTAGCGTGGTTCAAGTACACTAATTAAATGTTTGAATCCAGCGTTTTCCAAGGCTGCAGGTCTGCTGCTATAAATAGACCTATGGATCTGGCGTTTCGCGCGAGCTGAAGTGTGTGGAAGTTTCACTGTAAATGAGGATGAAATAGTTGGTTGGACCGTTGTTTTCCCACTTCTAGTTGAATTTGATAAATCTAAATCTTTGTGATGCCTGCGTAAATGTCCCGTCATGTTTGTCGTGTTTCCCGTTGTTACGGCTGGCGGCTCGGGCCCGCCGCCGGCTCCGCTCCCCTAGTATGTATGTGTGTGTTTGTGTCGGCTGGTGCCCGTATAATGGTACTTCAGTTTGAATGCGCCAGCGCGACACTCTGATTGGAGGACTGTGCCAGCGCGACACTCCGATTGGACGACTGTGCCAGCGCGACACTCCGATTGGACGACTGTGCCAGCGCGACGCTATTGTGTATCCGTGTATTATACCCCTATTGGTTATTGTTGTTTCTCCTCCGTTCTGTCAGTTCTGTCAAATGCGGTTATTATTTGTTCACCTTCCACTTTCACTCCCTTGTCAAACCCCTGCCTGAAATTTCAATTAAAACTACTCAGATGTTAAAGTCGACCCGTGTTTATCTACTCTATATTTTCTGTTATTGTGTTACTTCCCTTCCCCTTGACGAGCCGGGCGTAACACCGTGGCCGAGTACAGTACGCGCACATAGCATATCTTGTGGCGGCGGTGGCGGCGGGCGCGGGGGGGGGGGCTGGGGGGGGGCATCGAATCGTGTGTCCTCTCTTCTATTTCGATGCTCGAAATCGTGACGTAATTTCGATCGATTTCGATAAAAAATCGAAATCGTGACACCCTTAGTATCGGCCAATGCCGATACCATACCGGTACCTAAGTTCTTTTTTTGTTTTTTGTTTTTCTCAAGATGAAAAACCTGTCCTGCAATTGGTTCATAGCATTCAAAGGCCAATAGGATATCTTAGATCGGCTTGCAGTGAACATGTCACATATCAGTGAATGTCGTGCACGAGCAAGACGCAAGATACTGCATCCAAAGTCCTATATTAGCCTTGGAATTAATGGTATAGGCATGTTACTTGTTAGGAGGGATGTAACGATATCCAAACATTAGGGGTGTGACGATATCTCGATATGGCGATACATCGCAATATTTTCTCTCACGATGGGTTATCGAGATGCCTATGCCAAGTATCGATACAGCCGCTGTAACGGCTCCATTGTTCCTTATTGCGCAATTACTTGGCGGGCCGCTAGAGGGAGCGCCTCATAAGAGTGGCGGGGAAATGTGCGGCAGTCTTCAGCCGAAGAAGACCCAAGTAAACAAAACGCCGGCTGCATACAAGTCAGATGTGGATATATTGATAGTCTGGAATGGATACATTTCGGATTTTATCAAATGGAATAGAGAAGAGACGGACTTGGGTGGATGCAAGAACTGTCTCACAATAGCTACACTGGAAACATGACGAATATGACAGCCACTTAGAGCGGCATCATTCAGGACTAGACTTGCTAAAGGTAAGAGCTAATTCTCTCTCTGTCTGCTGATTTTAATTCTCCAAAGTTGATCACGCACAGCATCTCTGTGTATATTTGCAATCGATTTCCACCCGTATAGCGTAGTTGTGAATGATGGTTTTCGCTCCGTGATTTCGTTAGGCGTCAGGGGCACGAGGGAGATGTCTTGCTCGGTGAGTTTAAGCGGGGGCAATACGACACGAAAAACGCAACGCTGTGATAGTTACAAAATAAAATGGAGCTCAGCTAAAGCTCCCGAATGTCGGGACACTCTCCCGAACTTCCAAACTACACTAGTGCAACAAGAAATGAGTAATGGCAAACTAACACACGAGAGCGGAGGCTCGCTAACAAAACGAAGGGAGAAAGGAACACATACAAACAGCCAGACCACGACTGAAGACAACCAGGTAAAATAACGGGTCATTTTACTGAGAAAAAGAATTCCAACTTTGTAAGAGGAGATCAGGGCTAAACTAATGCATTTGAGTCGTCACAACGAGTAGGTCTTACCAGCGAGTCAACAACGGATGGACATCTTTTTTTATTTATTTATTTATTTATTTATTTTTTATTTATTTATTTTAACCATTTCCAGGCATTCCATCAGTGATTGGGACCTCAAATCAGACGTGCTGCTCTTTAAAGAAAAGCATGAGCTTACTTTTACTTTTGTAAGACATTTATCTGTCCAGCGAGTGACCCAGTTTTGCATAAGTTTCTATGAGAAATGTGTATTATATTGTCAATGTTAGTTTTAAAACATATCTTTATACTTTTTGAAGTACACAATTTCTGAGCAATGTTAATATTGATTTAATATCTAAAATTTCATTTAAATTTAATTCAAAATTTATAAAATGAAACAATTGACTATGTAACTGACTGGCATGTTGTATGACAGTAGTGTTTAAGAAAGACACAAATTTGTTCACAGAAAGTTCTCTGTGGAGAAGACATTTGTATTTGTTTAAAAAAAATGCACTAAATTACTCACTCTGAAGAAGACACCAGTTTTAATGTTTTTTTCAGTGATGGTATGAAAATAAACTATTTTGTCATTGAAAAAACATCAGTTTATGTCTTGAGGCGATTTATCGTGATTATCGTGGACTTATTTACCGACCAATATATCGATAATCGCAGTATCATCATATCGCGAGATAATCGATATTGTGAGCCTCGTATCGTATCGTGAGGTACCCAGAGGTTCCCACCCCTACCAAACATCATAATATATTATCACGATATGAAGATCACGATACGATAATTATCACGATATCGTGGCGGCGTTGACGATATTTAAAAAAAAAGAGCTTATACTAAAACAAAAAAAAGCACAATATTGTGATTTGTACATAATAGCAATGCATATAAACCACCTACAATCTCTAATAACAATATTGAGGCTCTTACTTGCTAATGCAAGCACACATTGATCACTTCACAAGCAAATTAGGTTCCAATTCATCTGACAGCATAGATTTTACACATAGAAGGCCAAAACATCCCTAATGAAAATTAAATTGCACTAATAAACTAGCCACTAGAGGGTGCTAGAACGGCACAAACGGATATCCACCTGATTTTTTTTAACAGATGTGTTCCTTTTAAATATTGTGAACATGACAATGACGATATTATGCCAGTTTTAATATCACGATATTGCCCTTATCGTGACATCCCTATTCGATATACGTTAATATATGATTGGAACATGTCTTTTTTTTTTTTTTTTTTTTTTTACAAAAACCCATGGAAAATAAACTGTGAAACATCACAAGTGCTTCATGAAACTACTTGAAGCACTTTTTTTTTTTTTTTACTCCTAAAAAGGCGCTTTTTGTTTAAAGGTAAAGGGAAATTGGATTAAATTGAATTAAATACAAATTTCTACTGCATCTTTAAACTGAGAGTGCCATCTAGAGGAGTCAGAAAATATCACAAGTGCCTTATGAAGCTTCATTTTTCCCATCACTACAAGTCTAGAACTATACTTCAATACCGTGAGGCTTACTGCAATACTGTGATATCACTATAATTATTGTACCGTGAGATCAATACTTTGTGATAACGTGTGTAATTATATCGGTCTTGTCAACCCTCTCTCACCATAGTGATGCCTTGGACAATCTCAAGTCTGTCATTGACAAATCCAAGGGGCTCAATGTCGCCGCTGTCCGTCCGCTCGTGTTGGCAGCAGAAGAGAATCTCCATAAAATGGTGGTGGACTTGGATAAAGTGGTCAACAAGGTAAGGGTGACGTCTGGTCCTAGAAGAGAAAGAAAAACTTCAGTTAATACCGCTAGTTATTGTTTTATGGGCCATACACTTTACGTCAGGTGCAATCCACAAGTGCACACTTAGCGGTACTTGAAATTAAAATTTAAGATTCCATCTTTTCCATATTAAAATATCTGCACGATATTATGAACATGCACTTGGGGAGCCATTCTTGAGGCTATCCAGACTAATTCTAGTGGATTTAGCATGTGAGACAGGGTAAAAAAAAAAACATTGCGTAAATTAAAGCTATTATATGGAGGTTTTCCCCCCCAAAATATCTTAACAATAGCCTTTTTATTTGACCATTTATGACTAAAACATATTCTAATTAGTAGATCAACATCTTAGCTGTTCACAATGGGTACTCCTATAAGCCTCTGGCAAATATTATTTAGGAAGCGTCCGGTCCGAGTCCTTTGAATTTTTCCGCCCTCTGTCTGCGGGATGTGACGTCATGCACGTTCTCGTCTGTTGTTTCCTGACGCGCGAAGACGGAACTAGTACAGATTTCCGCTGCCCCAGACACTCGCTGTTACTCCGCAGAAGGCTGCTTAAAAAAAAAAGAAAAAGAAAACAATGTCAAGTGCCATGAAAAAAACAAATCTAAACTTGATAGTGACCGATGCCGGGCAAGAACGAAAGTAAACATCGGTTTGACATTTCAGCAGTGGAGAGAGTTGAATCGGACGTGGATTAGAAAAGAGATTTACAACTACAGTGGAACCTCTACTTACGAACGTCTCTTCATACGAAATTTTCGAGTTACGAAACGCCTCAACGGGAAAATATTGCCTCTTGTTACGAAATTAATTTCTAGATACGAAAGGTAAAAATACATTACCGAACGCAACATACTTTCCTATTTCCTACCATAGGTACCTATGAGCGTAAATACTAGATCGGTGTTTGTCTATCGTTCTGGCATCCCATTGGCTAAGAGGAACCTCTACCATAGGTATATATGAGCATATACTAGATCGGTGTCTACACAATGTCCTCATCATTCATCCCGCGGCCCATGAGGTGTTCCGATAGTTTTTCGTTAATGTATGAACTAACGGCCAACAAATTCGTGCAAAAATTCAAACAATTGGTGACTGATGAAGGCACAGTAAGTTTTTAATTGCGACGAGACGGGCCTTTTTAAAATAAAAAAAATAAAAAAAAATAAAAAAATTAAATAAAAATAAAAACATGCCTCGCCATACCGTAAGTTTCCATGAAGTTTCAGAATTTGTTTAAAAGAATCGACCAGCAAAAGTGTTCACCAGTCGGGCGTTTGCTCACTAAGATGATGTTTGCCCTGGACATTTCCGAAGGATAGTTTTTTTTTTTTTTTTTTTTTTTTTTTTTAAAGAAAAAGAAAAGCAAACATCCATGGATCAGTTCTTTACAAAACACCAGGCAAAAAAAAAAAAAAAAAAACACTTCTGAGAGAGAGGATCATGAACCAAAGAGGGCAAAAAACGATGAGGACAGCAGTTAAAAAGGTAAATGACCATCATTTTTATTCTTTACTTTATTCTTTGTTTTTTTACATTATACAAAACTCTCATTTATTGTGCAATAATCTAATTGTAACATCTATTTGTTACATGTTTTGATGCTTTTTTATGCTTTATAAAACATTTACGTCTGAATTTTGGGAGGCTTGGAACGGATTAGGGCATTTACATGGAAAATGTGTCTACTTACAAAATTTTCTACTTAAGAACTTTCTTCCAGAACCAATTAATTTCGTAAGTAGAGGTACCACTGTAGCTTTCTTTCTACTCCAAAAGGTAAGAAGCGAGTATCTTGACATTGAGAAAAAAAATGTGCTGTTTTCAAATAGCAGTAACCTCAAGCTCGATCACTTCTCGGTCGTAACTAGGGGTGAAAGGAGGACGGCAACATTTAGTGTGAAAGGGGGCGGCAAGGTTGAATGAAATAGAAAAGAATGACTTTATGAAGAACAGACGTTCCATTCCGCGGCGTTTCAATCAGGCTAAATGTTGCCTTATTTTCCTCCGTGACAACAACCTATTGTAGCTGCATTATGCTAGCAGAATGTGAACGCTACTACAGAATGGCGATAACATTCATGGCCGTATCACATTAAGCAGTGAATGGGTCGATTATGTTTTTCTCAATTATCAATTTCTATAAGTGACGGCCCACCTTTCGGCTAATGCACAATGACACTAAACTGGGGGCGACAAACTAATAATAACTTGAATCAGGTTGACGTCCGTCGAGCGGGGTGACTACAATATGTAACTGCATATTGACGTTGGAATGAGGTCCAATTAATTGATGTCATTGACACATCGTTTTGGAGTACAGCACAGAATTGGATTTCGACCGACTAACTCAACTCAACTTTATTTATAAAGCGCTTTAAGAACAGGCATTGCTGTATACAAAGTGCTGTACATAAACTAAAGCAATATGATCTGCACGTCCCGTGGACGTGAATTGTTTAGTGGGGATCGAGAGTCTCATTCCGTGAAGTGGCCAGCTTTGTATAACATTATAAAACTTACCTATCATTCCTGTGATTACAAGAAATAGAAAGTTGGCAAAAGAAATGAGAAGAAATAAGTCAGAAGCTACAAACCTAGTCAGTATAGCTTGTGAACCTCTGACTAAACCAGCGTCTCCGATTGCCACTGTGAGACTAGCGCTACTAAATACAAGATCACTAGTTAACAAATCATTGTTGATTCATGACATTATTATGACATATGATCTTGACTTATTTCTCCTCAGTGAAACATGGCTAACAGAAGGTTCCTGCAACACGGTTCTCAATGAAGCAACACCAACAAATTTTAGTTTCTTGAACAAATGTCGTAATGGCAAAAAAGGTGGTGGACTTGCTGCCATTTTTAAATCTCTATTTCAGTGTAAAGAAATTTCATTGGGAAGCTTTAATTCATTTGAATATCTTAGTCTTTTGGTAAAAGGTGAACCAAACATCGTCATTGTCATAATTTATAGACCTCCAAAACAAAAAGGCAGATTCATGGAGGAATTTGAAGAAATGCTGTCAGTAATTTGTATCGACTATGATTATCTGGTCTTAACTGGAGACTTTAACATTCATGTTGACAACAACTTGGATAAAAATACCAAAGAATTTTGTAATATACTTGATACTTTTGG
The DNA here is from genome assembly GCF_051991245.1 of Festucalex cinctus. Taxonomy (NCBI): domain Eukaryota; kingdom Metazoa; phylum Chordata; class Actinopteri; order Syngnathiformes; family Syngnathidae; genus Festucalex; species Festucalex cinctus. The sequence goes on along the minus strand of NC_135419.1, from coordinate 23,366,946 downwards.
TCTCTCACAACATGTAAAAGGTCCAACACACAATCAAGGTCACATTCTTGATCTCGTCATCTCTAAAGGTGTTGACATTTTATCTGTTGAGGTGAAAGATCTGGCTATTTCAGATCATTCCTGTGTGTTTTTTGAATTACAAACAATCGCAGAAGTTCAAACAACTACTGTCTCGATTAAAAAAAGGTACATAAATTAGAATACAAGCAACATGTTTATGGAATTAATGGCTGCATCACCAACTGTAAATGCAGAGACCGTTGATGAACTTCTGGATGAATTCACCTAAAAAATCTCAAATGTTTTGGATGCTGTTGCTCCTATTAAAACTAAGACCATTTCATCCCGAACTAAAACACCTTGGAGGTGTACTACCAACATAATGACTTTGAAATCTAAATGCAGAAAAGCAGAGCGAAAGTGGAGAAAAACTCAACTCCAAGTTCATTTTGACCTGTACAGACAATGTCTTTGTCATTTTAACCAAGAGTTAGTAATAGCTAGACAACAACACTTTTCTGAAATTATTAGTAGGAACCTCAACAATACACGCACTCTATTTGCCGTGGTTGACAAACTTACAAATCTCCCAAATCAAACAGCGCCAGAACTCCACTCAACAGATAAATGCAATGAATTTGCCTGCTACTTTAGTGAAAAAGTACAAGCCATCAGGTCAAACATTGTTACAAACCAGCAAAATAACAAAACGATGCTGCACTTAAAATCACCTAGGAATAATTTAATTACCATGACAGACTTTGACTCAGTGGATCAAAATACTGTAGTAGACTTGGTTCAGCAATTAAAACCTTCCACGAGCTGTCTTGACACAATACTATCTGGCTTTTTCAAAACCATTGTGAAATCTGTTCAGATCGATTTACAACAAATAATTAATTGCTCACTTCAATCAGGTGAACTTCCTAAATGTCTGAAAGTAGCCGCCGTCAAGCCCATTCTAAAAAAGAGAACACTGGATGTCTCCCTGCTAGCAAATTATAGACCAATCGCAAACCTTCCCTTCGTAACTAAAATAGTTGAAAAAGTGGTTTTTAATCAACTCAGCAATTTTTTTAGCTTAAACGGACTTTTGGATAAATTCCAGTCAGGTTTCCGACCTCATCACAGTACAGAAACAGCTCTGATTAAAGTACTGAATGATATAAGATTGAGCACTGATGCAGGGAAGGTATCAGTGCTTGTCTTGTTGGACCTCAGTGCAGCATTTGACACGATTGATCATAATATACTGTTAGACAGGCTGGAAACTTGGGTGGGATTAAATGGAACAGTCCTTAAATGGTTCAGGTCCTATTTGGAGGAAAGGAGTTACTTTGTGACCATTGGAAATTTTGAATCTGATCGAAAGGCCATGACATGTGGGGTCCCTCAAGGGTCAGTCCTTGGACCCTTGTTGTTCAGTCTGTATATGTTACCTTTGGGTCAAATGCTTCAGAACGCCGATGTTGACTGTCATAGTTATGCAGATGACACACAACTGTATTTATCTATGTCCCCAAATGACAGCAGTTCTATTAACGCATTGTGTCATTCTCTAGAGCAAGTTAACAACTGGATGAACCAAAATTTCCTTCAGCTGAACGAAAACAAAACGGAGCTCATTGTTTTCGGCAATAAAGAAAAGAGGATTGCTGTTAAAAAACAGCTTGAGTCACTGTCTTTAGAAACTAAAGACCAAGTTCGAAATCTTGGGGTACTAATAGACTCAGATCTGACCTTCAGCAATCATATTAAATTCATCACTAAAACAGCCTTTTACCAGCTGAAAAACATATCCAGACTGAAGGACTGCATGCTTCAAGCAGACCAAGAGAAGCTTATCCATGCTTTTATCTCCAGCAGACTAGATTACTGTAACGGTCTTCTGACTGGACTCTCTCAAAAGAACATGAGACAATTGCAGCTCATTCAGAACGATGCAGCTCGAGTTCTGACCAAAACAAAAAGATCAGAACATATTACTCCAGTACTTAAGGATTTACACTGGCTCCCTGTCAGCTGTAGAATCGATTTTAAAGTTCTGCTACTCGTCTATAAATCACTAAATGGTTTGGGTCCTGAATATATCCAAGAAATGCTGATTGAGTACAAACCCAGCAGGGCTCTGAGATCCACAGACTTGGGCCAACTAGTGGAACCCAGAGTTCGAAGCAAACATGGTGAAGCTGCATTTAGCTATTATGCTGCACACAGATGGAATAGGCTACCAACAGAAGTGAAGTCAGCCCCGAGTGTAAATGCTTTCAAATCCAGGTTAAAAACTTTCCTTTTTTCTAATACCTTTGATTAGGGACTTTTAAACAGCTTTAATTGTTGTTTTTTTAATGTTTTTTTTATTATTATTTTTTATTATTTTTTTGTTTGTTTTTTTAAATAATATTAATTATATCTATTAATATATTAATATTATTTTAAACTTCCTTATGTAAAATGTTTTAAAGTTTGTTGAATAATGTTTTAAGATTGTTATTGTATGTTTTTTTTTTTTTTTTTTTTAGTAAATTTTGTAACCTATTTTTATTTTTTATTTTTTATTTTATTTATTTTTTTCCTCTGAATGTTAACTACTGTTTTTTGATGCTTATGTGTTGTCTTTCCTTGTGTAAAGCACATTGAGTTGCCTTGTGTATGAAATGTGCTATACAAATAAACTTGCCTTGCCTTGCCTTGCCTTGCCTTGCCTTACCTCTGAAAACATAGTTTAATTGGATATGAAGTAATGAGGTCGTGCACGTAGGAGTGCGCGCAGCGTGTACGAACGTGCAGTTTGTTTTCGGCCACAGGTGGCAGTAGCGATTTGAAATTTTAAATCTTCCATATAGCTGCTTTAAAGTCAATTAAGACTCTTCAGTTGACTTAACATTAATATTCATGTTTGGACTGTGGGAAGAAGCCAAAGAAAGGTGTTTCTCTCATATACCTGTAACTGCAGTTGCCTTGTCAAATTCCCATTTTGAATATAAAAATATGAACCGTAATCTAATAACCTATCTCAGTTTGATGGATGACTTGGTGGTTTGTTTGTTTGTTTGTTTGTTTGTTTGTTTGTTATTTTGTGAACTGAATAAAATAAGGGTTGAAGTTGCCAATTAAACTAAAAGTTGAGGGAATCCCAATATTTGTTGTCTAGTTTGTCCCTGTACTGTATCACCCTGCCAGTCTCACAGGTCATTTCACTCTAGTGTTAGTGCCAACAGCTGACAAAACTACTTGTTTTGTATAGGTGCAATCTGCAGAGTCCGAAGCTAAGATCGTCTCTCAATACAGTGAACTGGTTAATGAAGCCAAAAGACAATTCCAAAGGGAAGTGAGCAGCCTTACTCCAGAGATTCAGGCCAACTGGAAAGGACTCAGTAAGACCACCCAACTAGATTATTATTATTATTATTATTATTATTATTATTATGGCCAAAATGATCATGTTTCTGTATGATTGCAATATTGCTAAAGGAATGCATACAAACTATATCACAGATAAAACAGGCTTTATACTGTAAATAAATGAAAAAAAATAAACATGTCATGCATGCATTTGTGTGTGTGCGTGCCCGTTAGCCGGCAAGCTGTCAACAGATGACCTGAATGCTCTAATCGCCCACGCCCACCGTCGCATTGACCAGCTGAACCGAGAGCTGGCTGAGCAGAGAGTCAGGGAGCAGATCCATATCGATGCTGCCCTGGAGCAGCAGAAGATGGAGCACCTGAAAGTCCAGGAGGCGGCCGTGAACACGTCCCTGCAGCACATCAAGGAGGATGCGCGACTTGAGCAGGAGAGGAAGGTACCAAAAGGCCGCTTCTCAATTCTTCGACCACCAGTACAAATGAATGGATTGCAGTCAATAATTGTACGTTTGTTTAGCTGTCTGAATTGAGGGAAGTGATGGAGGCAGAGATGAGGACTCAACTGCGGCGGCAGGCAGCTGCTCACACGGACCACGTCCAGGATGTCCTCAAAGTGCAGGAGCAGGAACTGAAAGCAGAAGCTGAGCAGGTCATTTAGCCCAACACATTATCTGCATTGACACTTAGAAGCAGTTTTTGCACAAAATAGTAGCAAATTAATAAGCGTCTGGAGAGAAAATAAGTTAGGGCTGGGCCATTTTGCCTAAAAATAAAATCTCAGATTTTTTTCACAAAAAAATTTAGACTTAGACGTGACTTTATTGATCCCTTTGGGATGGCTCCCTCTGGGAAATTTACATGTCCAGTAGCAATGAGAACAGATAATAAAATAGAAAATAATTCAATCAATCAATAAATAAGGTTATTACACCAGAGATTGAATTAATAATAAAATAAAAAATAATAATTCAATCAATCAATCAATAAATAAGGTTATTACACAGGAGATTGAATTAAATAAATTAAAGTACAGTAAAGTGTCATATTTGTGAAGTCAAGTGCACATTACACCCTCCTCCCCCCCAGTGAGGAGTTGTAGAGTACAATGGCACGGTGGACAAAGGAGTTCTTTAGCCTGTTGGTCCGGCACTTGGGGAGCGTCAGCCTTCCACTGAACAGGCTCCTCTGACTGCTGATGACAGTGTGCAGAGGGTGGCTGGTATTGTCCATAATATCCAGCAGTTTGTCCAGCGTGCTCTTCTCTGCCACTGTCACCAGAGTCGATTTCCCAATTTTTTTTTTCTTGATTTATTTTATTTATTTATTTATTTATTTCAAGAAAACAAATAAAAATAACATAACTCAAAGTAATATTTGCTTTTATTTTATCAAACAACAAATAAAAACTTCTCTTTCAAAATAAAAGTGCAAAATGTCTGCCTTAAATAAAATACAACAAACACATTGAATTACATTTATAAAGTGCAAACTTAAACTTTTACTAAATACTTATATGTATGAGTAATTTCATTTCAAGGGTAGACTTTAATGATCTGTTTAACTAATGTAGCCAATTGCATTTGTCTGCATCCTGAATTGTTGTTTAATAGAAAAAAATATACATTTATTTAGTTTTGTCAAACTCTGACTCAGGCCATTATTTCAAGAAGGTGGTGATATGCCATTTTTTTTATTATGTGACTGCTGCAGAGCAAAGCAGTAGCGAAGCTACTGCTTGTGAAGCAAAGCAGGCACATGTTACTATCCTAGAAAACGGCCCCGGCGTTTATTCTAGCGGAATTTTTCAGAAAAAATGCAGCCAGAACTGTTGAACGTACCGGCACAAATGAGGTATCAAAAGATGCGGCTCGATCTGACTCGGCGGGGAACCGTTTTTTTTTTTTTTTTTTTTTTTTTGCGGAATTCCGAGTTACCATGGTGACGCAATTCCCAAAACCCCCCGCCAAAAAGTCCCATAGGAATGAATGGAGAAGGGGGGAAAAGAGCCACAAATTAAGCACCTTTTTCCAAGCCACGCTGTGTGCACATACATTAACCAACGATATGATTTTTAGCTCATTTTGTTGCAATTTTCCCATTTAGCATGCTAATGCTAGGCTAGCATGCTAATGCTAGCTTAGCAAGCCAATGCCAATGCTAGCTTAGCAAGCCAATGCTAAATTAGCACGCTAACATTAAGTTAGCATATTAATGCTAAGCTAACTTGGCATGCTAATGCTAAATTATCATGTTAATGCTAATGTTACTTTAGCTTAGCATGCTAATGCTAGCTTGCTGACTGATTGAGAGGTAAAGTACACCAACATTTGGCAAACTGTTGAGTGCAAGAGTCAGCAGTCGCATCCAAAATTTCTGGGGAAAATTTTCCAGTTATTATTCTTATCACCGTAATTTCCAGACTATCAGGCGCACCTGACTGTCACGCAAGCTAAATTTGGGGAATACTCGAGATTGTTACATGTATAAGCCGCACCCGACAGTAAGCCGCAGGTGTTTTCATGTTACCCCACCGGTATGTAAGGTCTCCCGCTACCACAAGAGGGGATTGTCGGGACAGAGATGATGTTTGGGAACGCAAACATCTGAACAGCATTTGTGAGGTGCACAAATAATACAGCGCACGTCCTGCAGTCACAGTACTAGTACAGCATAACAACAGAACAAAACTTCCAGCACTTGACGAGGCAAAAACGTCAAATGGCTAAATGAAATTCGTTTTAAAAAGTGCTTGCCTGTAACACGGCAGTAAAGGTGCATTAGCATGGCAGACATGTTTTGTTTTTTCTTCTTTCATCATGACTACAATTGTCTATTTTTGTTAAAGCACATTTGTTTGCATCAACCTAAAAATAATATACTGTTGCCTTATTCTTGAGTTTGAGGTAATTTCTTCAGCAATTTAGGTTCTTTAATTCTCTAATCCTGCATCCTCCACTACTCTAACCTGTTAGGGTTGTATAATTGGCATTATGAGTTGTTTTACCTATTCAACATCCCTTTTTTTCTCAAGCTAATGTGCTTTCTCGTTAGGTCCTAAGCAGTAAGCTCTTAGAACAAGAGACCCGATACCGTCAACTGAGCCAGGAGCAGCTGGATAACTTAACTCTGGATATGAACACTGCCTATGCAAGACTGAAGGGAGTGGAGGAGGCCATAGACAGTAAGATTCTCTCAATTCACTTTCATGGATGGGATTCATGAAGTACAATAAAACCTCGATTTAATGGGCTATTTGGGGGAATATGACCTAAAAACACCAAATACAGTTCAAAATCATTGATTTGTACTATTTTCATAGCCTAAAAATGCCAAGTAAAGAACAAAAATATTGGAAATAAATATTTTAGGGGGAAAAAAAGCTTAAAACTGTAAAAGTTTTAGTTCATCCAAACTTGAGTTGTTGGTGTTTAGGACGGAGGATGATGGGCATGCATCCGATCACGTTCATGAGCCTCAAACTTACTGCTTCCTCTACCTCACATCCCTTACAATTAAATGTTATAGCTGTTAGCAATGCTAAAGGTGGCGGTAATGCACATGAACTATTTGCCATCTGTCAAAAGAAAGTAGAAGAAGAACGTAAGCATGCAGATTCCGTCATGACAAAAATGTAATATTTACAGCAGCAAAAGGCACAATAACTGACCTTTGTCCACAATGTGGCATGGGATTCTAGTTAAGGGAAGCCATTTTAAACTAAAAAGATAAACTTTTCCGTAGTTAGAAGCGGAAATTTTGAATCCAACCGTAACTCGTTCACTGCTGTCTACACAGAGTGTGTTTGGAAATTCACTCTGAAACCTAACATCATTCAGAGAGTGCACGTTCGGAGAGGCAGAGCGCGCTTCCCTCCCATTAATTTCTGAAAGTCGCCCATGTTATGAACCAATCAAGCAGCTCGTGCTTGGAACTGTTCCTATCTGAACGCACTGGGTTCCGGCATTCTGAATAACATAACAGCACATTTGAACAACACTTAAATTTCCGAACGGTCTGAGTGAAACAGTGTGTGCACGGAGCATATTTCCAAACACATTCACCATTAGGGACATTCAAGATGAACTGAGCAAGCAGTGTGTGGGATAGTATGGGATGGATAACGATAAAAATCAATGACTATTCTAAATAACGTATATGACTGATGCGTTATAGTAATGGGTCGATGGGGACGGTCTCAAATAGGCCTCGGGTTCTACCCGTCAGCCCTTCTTTCGGATGTCAATGTTGCAAATGATGCCATGTGATTGATGTAAGCTGTCTGAAAGGAAAAAATGAATAAACCAAACCAAACCAAAATTTGACTTGTACTCCAGAGCAATTTATGTAAGATTTTTTTTCTTCATGATGCATTTTTTGACTGGTGTGACTCATACTCCTGTGCGACTTGTATAAAAAAAAAAAAAAAAAAAGAAGAAAAAAAAACTATATATATTGTTAAATTCCGCTTACCTCCAGGACATAAATCGGGAAATTTGTCCTGACCGACTCTCCTTTAAAAGGCCAAAGCTCTCTGTTTTCTCTTGGTACAGCACTAACGCTTCCTTATAAGAGGACGAAAGCTTGTTCTAAGTCGGTGTTGGAACACACTCGTCTAGGTTACTAACGGCCTTTAATTCTAAGAAGTCAGTCAGACCTACACTCACTTATCAGTCCTTAAAGAGTAACCTTACGAAGCCAAAGACCAATAATGTGATTACTCCACAGCCGCTGTGTTCCAGGAAATATTGCAATTGTTCAGACGTAGTAATTTAACAGCCCTTGTGAGGACTGTACGGACTTGTTTTGTCTATTGCCGGAATAAACTGTATATTAAATACCATATATTTATCACGACTGGTTAACTACCCAGACGTTGTCGTACATTCAATATAGAGGGTAGGTGGGGTGCTCTTAAGAGATTCAATGTTTTACACCCCATTTAATGTTATTGTAATATCTTTTCTTAACTTCAAATAGCTTTATGAATTACTATAGTTACTGTATTAATGAGGGAAATGATACATTTGTATCAAGTGAACATTCAAACCTGATCAAAATCTTCAGACTGTTTCAAAAGTAGCTAGAATTGACCTTTTGCACATTTGGATTAGTACTGTCACTATCGAATATTTTTAGAATCGATTAATCTATTGATTATTCAACCAATTAATCAACTAATTGGATTCATTGTAATTCCACATTATAGTGTTTTACAAAAGCATTTTCCCCTTGATTACTGTTTATTAAATAGTGATTGCTATTTATTTTGTCCTTCGGATTTGTATACAGTAGTGATTTAAAAAAAAAAAAAAAAAAAAAAAAAAAAGTGGAATTGATGTACTATGTTACCGGTTTGGTCATTGTTTTCCAAAATTAAAAACGGATGTCTAATTTTGATTAAACACAAAATGTAATCAGTCTTCTTTCTCTATGAGGAACTACAGAAATTAGTGAACAATTGCTGTTGATGTGCTGAAATCTGAGGATTTGGACAAATTTAGATTTAAAAAAAAGAAAAAAAGAAAAGACTCCAAGCGATTACTCGATTATTAAAAAAGTTGTCGATTGGGTATGTAACGATACCGTTGATATTAAAACTGCCACAATATCGTTGTCGTCATGCTCACGATATTTAAAAGCTACATATTCTGTTAAAAAGTCAGGTTGATTTCCATTTGTGCAGTTCTAGCACCCTCTGGTGGCTAGTTTTTTTTTGTTTGTTTTTTTGTGCGGTTTAATTTTCATTAGGTATGTTTTGGCCCTTCTATGTTTAAAATACACTAATTGTCAGATGAAGGGGATTCTAAAATGCTTTGAAGCGAGTCAATATGTGGAGGAACTCAATGTGGGCTTGCATTAGCGATTAAGTGTTATTAGAGATTGAAGGTAGTTTATATGTATTGCTGTTATGTACAAAAGCACAATATTGTGCTTTTTTAATATGAGTTCTTTTTTTTTTTTTTTTTTAAACAATTATTTTGACCTTTTTTAAATATCGCCAACCTCCCCATAATATCGGTATAATTATCATATCGTGAGCTTCATATTGTGATATCGTATGGTGATATTTGGATATCGTTACATCCCTATTGTCGATTAATTAATCGATTACTTATCGCTTAATTTTGACAGCTCTAATTTGGATCTTAGGTTTTAAGTATAGCTACAACATGCAAAAATAAGAAGGGGGAGTGTGACAATAAGCACTTTGTAAAAGTAATATATTGAAAACAACAATTATACTGAAATGGGCTGTTTATCGGCTGATCAAAAGTTCAAGACCATGGACCAAAAAATAACAAAAAACTCTCTAAACCAGAAAAAAAACAAAAAAAAACTCTGTAATGAGTAACTCCACCGTTCTTGTGAATAACTTCAATATATTTGTTTGGTTATGCTTGATGCGAGTGTTTCCAGGTTTGTGGGATCATTGCTCCAAGTAGTGAAGATGGTTTCACGAAGGACATAAACTGTCTGAAACTGATGGCCATCCATCCCCAAATGTTCTCTATGGGATTTAAGTCAGGGGAACATGCAGGATGGTGCAAAGTAGTCATTTTATGCCTTTCATGTCTTCCCATTGCTTGTGTGCGCAGGCCACGTGGTAGCGGAGGAGGAGGCTCGAAAAGCTCACCAGCTGTGGCTCTCAGTGGAAGCGCTCAACTACACCTTGAAGAGCGCCGACGCCGGCTCACCCACCAAGCCGCTGGAAGACGCCGCTCAGGCCGTGCGACTCAGCTGCCACGACAACGAATTCGCCCTGGCGCTGGCTTCAGCCCTTCCGCAAGAATCGCTGCAGCGCGGCGTGTACAGCGAGGCCTCCCTCCGAGCTCGCTTCTACGGTCTGCGCTCGCTCGTCCGCAGGGTCGCGCTTATCAACGAGTCTCACAACTCCCTCTACCAGTATTTCCTCTCCTACCTGCAAGCGGCGCTGCTGTTTGAGGCCAAACAGGAAGCCCCGCCCTCCCAGCTGAGCGGCGAGGATTTGGACCCGTTCAAGCTCCTTTCGTATGCCACCTACTGCTTGGAGCACGGTGACCTGGAGTTGGCTGCTAAACTGGTGAACCAGCTGACAGGAGAGGCGCGGAGAGTGGCGGAGGATTGGCTGAACGAAGCCAGGCTTACTCTGGAAACCAGGCAGGTGGTCAGTTTGTTGTCTGCTTATGCAAATGCGGTGGGGCTTGGAACCACACAAGCGCCATAGGCTGAACAAAGGGACTCTAAAGTATCAAATAGGTTTGTTTTGAAAAGTAACCGATTAATAGCTTGCTTTTTGCTCAGGTGAGAGATTTCCAGTGGTGTTGGCAGATATGAACCTCGTGATGGATGTTCACTCGATTGTTGTTAAAAGCACTACATCACAATAAACGGTCATTTAAAAACTGCCGTAGTGTTATCTGTTTAGACCCACTTGAACCAGGTATTTATTTTCGGCGTTTTTTTTTTTTTTTTTTTTTTTTTGCCCAAGAAATTGTAATTAATGTTGTAAAAGGAATATGACTGCATTTTATTTTTTTTTGTCAGCAATGCACTTCACAATAAATATTGAATGAGAAGGTGGAATTTGTCGTTTTCCTCCTTACATGCAACCATTATGATGTTGATTAATCGAATAGGATATTTTTTCTTAACAGTATTGTACTGTACTGTACATTGTATTATTAACCATGTCATGTGCATCTTACAGAGAGCTTTGTCTAATTATGAGAAATCTTGGAACTAAAACAATTTTTAGTCCTGAAAGATTGCAAAAAACAAAAGCCTAATGTCAATTTGGTAAATTGAACGTTTTCCACCTGCAAATCTATTGGTCAGCCCACTTTTATGCTTTTTTTTTTTTTTTTTTTTAATAATACAAATTATTGACCAAGCTAAAGCGTTAAAGTAGTAGTAATATGCATGCTTTTGAATGGACCGTGTTTAACAGAAAAGTCATTTGAAAACAGACACCACAGTGAGCAAATGCAATTCACCCAATGATAATACATTTACAAACTAGTGCACTTGTCACTTGCAGCGCCCATGTTTGTGTATTCTGCCCTCTTGTGGGGTAAAGAAGCATAACAGCCTGCACCTTTCAAAACATTTTTTTGTAACAAATTACACATACAATGTTTAAATCAAATATAATAATACAATAACTCTGTGATTATGCAAATGCATCAATCAGTCAACTAACCAGTTCTGTATTGTATGATATTGTAACTCAAATCCTTGGAAGAAAGTGCGTCATGACCATGGTGGGTGAGATCCGGTTTCCTCTTTTGGGTTTGCCAGTCTTGCTGAGGCCGATGTACAAGCCAGGGTGGGCTGCTGATTCATATTCATTATAGTTGTTGTCCAGGAGGCTCTCCTTGAACTTGCATTCATCACTGTAGTGACCCTATATAGTAGGGATATAACGATAAGGGGCAATATCGTGATATTAAAACTGCAACAATATCGTCATGTTCACAAAACGTCTGTTAAAAAAAAAGTTTGATTTCCATTTGTGCAGTTGTAGCACCCTCTAGTGGCTATTTTATTAGTGCAATTTAATTTTCATTAGGGATGTTTTGGCCTTCTCTGTCTAAAATCTATGCTAATTGTCAGATGAATGGGAACCTAATATGCTTGTGAAGCGATCAATGTGTGCTTGCATAGCAAGTAAGCGCCTCAATATTAGAGATTGTTGGTGGTTTATATGCTTTGCTGTTATGTACAAAAGCACAATATTGTGCTTTTTATTTATTTTTATTTTTAGTATGAGCTTTTTTTTTGTATTTATTTTTTATTTTTTTTATTAGACAATATTGTGATTTTTTTTTTAAATATCGCCCCCCCCATATCGTGATAATTATCGTATCGTGACCATATCGTGATGTTTGGATATCGTTACATCCCTACTATATAGAATAAAAGACAACAAGAAAGTAATAAAATGCTCCAGTTCATTCAGCACAAATTGATTGTCCCTGCAATGATTTTATGATTCTTAATATAAAATCCCTCTCGTTCTTGGCCCCTGTAATTTAGCTGATCTTGTACCATATGAACCCATAGGTCCTCTGGTAGCACCCTTTTAAAAATGCCAGAACTCAAAACGCCATGGTGAAGCTGAGGGGCCGGCCCAATGTGGAAGAACCTACCGGAGAAACTGATTTTATTGTCTGTTATTACCTGTTCTTTAAAGTACATTGTATTGCTTTTTTTCAATGTTGAAATGTGCTAAATAATTCAAGTACTGTATTGACTGCTTTGTACAACCCAGTGCAGCGCGTTCACTTGTTTTGCTTAACAGCCAAGCCAACAGTTTTATGTCTTCCATTAAACACACACGATTTGGTCTTTTTCTGAGGCAGTTTTTAAGTTGTAAAACTAACACGAAAATAAAGTATACATAAATCAATACAGCTTACAAAAGGGGCAACCCAAACAGAATTAGCATGCTTAACACCACAAGTTCAAACATACATATACAAAAGCATGAGATAATTGTGGGAATGCTTCATGATTTTTATTCTCCACACTTTTTGTCGCCAAACAACTCCCACATAATACTTCAAATTTATACTGTTCAAATTGCAACTAGCTTCAAAAATTGACGCCTCCTGGGGTATATATCGTCTGTGACACGACGAGGTAAGGTAGGACTCAGACGCAGGCGTAAGGTAAGGTAAGCCACCAAGGCAGCAGGTTTATTTCCGGCCAACAAGCGTCTCCTCTCAAGCTGAGAGGAGAACAGGGAAGCAAAAAAGTGGAGAACAAAAAGCGCTCCACTAGGGAGGAAAAAACAGGCAAAAGGTACTGGGGACAACGAAAAGCGCTCCGCTAGGGAGGAAAAAGGGCACAAGGCAAAAGGGGTAACTAAAGGCGCTCCACTGGGGAGGAAAAGGCACAAAAACAAGGCAAAAACACTTGGCAACATGAACGAGGACATAAGGACTGTGGGACACTTCCATGCACTGACTGTGACACTTCGGTACTGAGGGGAGAATGCAGATGGCTTTTATTGTGAGTCTTGATTGGTGGCAGGTGTTGGTAATCATGGGCGGGGACCGGTAATTATGGAGCGGCAGGAAGAGCAAGTGACCTGGGGTGAGATGAGAGTTAGGACTTCAAGGTAAAACAGGAAACAGGGATACAACAATAAAAGCCTGAACCGCCACGCGGGTGGCGACGTGACAGTCTGATTCCACATTACTTACAATATTTGCACAATTTGCACTGCCAGTATGCGGCATTGGCTGTTTTAAAGTGCTTTAGAAATAAAATTGAGCTGAGTTGAGACTCAAAGAAAACACCCTCTCAAAATTCCCTCTCTGCACTTCATCTATCCTTCCCTCCTTCCTCTCTTTAGCTTTTCCTCTGGTCTCTTGAGATCTCCTTAATTTGTTGGAATTTAGAGGTTTCTGGGGTTGGCGTAAGATTCTGGTTTTGTAACCATGGCAGGTGGTGTTTAGTTGGTGCTGGATTTTACTTTGATTCATCTTTCTTTTCTTTGACCTTTCCTCTAGTCTCCTGACCTTCTGAACTTCACGACTCTGGCGAGACTCTGAAGTATCCGGTTAAGGTGAAGGGTAATGGGATTTTTATTAGGTTTTAGGTGAATTAATGAGTATAAATTTACACGTATTTACACGCACACATACACATACGCGCACACATACACATAATATATATATATATATATATATATATATATATATATATATATATATATATATATATATATATATATATATATATATATATATATAAAAGAGAGAGAGAGAGCAATGATGATAAGATGTTGAATCGGTAAGACTACCGAATGAACAATTCTGAGCTCTCTCTTAGGAAGAAAAAAAAAAAAGAAATAAAATTGAGCTGAGTTGAGACTCAAGGAAAACACCCTGTGTCATAAAGTACATGAAGTCAATGAGAATTATGTACAGTACTGTATATCTTACAGAGCCATATAGTTTCCCTTTGTCAGTCATGGCGATGAAGAGATGACTTGTAACTCCAAACAAAGTCACCACTCCTCTCTCCACAGGGGAAATTTCCAGCAGACCTGAATGAAAAATGAATAGCAACATTTCTCTTGATACACTCATGGCTCATTCCAGAATTGGAGGACATTTCACATCTCACCCAACAAATTGTAAATAATGCACATAAAAATACTAAAAACATGCAGTTTCTGGGAAAATGTACTTGTTCTGGAACCAGATGTAAAAACAAAACAAAAAAACAAAACAGATAAAACTGCTTGAAAATACTTTTAAATATATCAAATAAGTCTGAAGCACCCCATGAATTGCTATTCCCCCCCCCCTATTGACCCGACAACACTGACCAAAATGAATCTGAAATAAAACAGTGAAAATGAAAGTTATGTGTAAAAACAAAAACAAAAACAAAACAAAACAAACAAAACAGATAAAACAATGCTTGAAAATACTTTTAAATATATCAAATAAGTCTGAAGTACCCCCTGAATTGCTTTTTTTTTCTTCCTATTGACCCGACAACACTGACCAAAATGAATCTGAAATAAAACAGTGAAAATGAAAGTTATGTTTACCGTTTCAGTTTGTTAATTGTGTGAGCGCACCAACCAGTGGATAAGTTGTGTCGTTGCACCACCTAGTGGTTAATGTTATTTGCGTGTGTGGAAATAGAAGAAGCACTCCGAAAGCGGAAGTAATTGATCTCAATGAAACGAGCGGACAACTCCACTCTTCCCTTTTTACAGTTCTTTGTTCAAGCATCGTCTGTAAGTGATTTAAAAGAAACTTTGCGTACTAAGCATGCAACGCTTAGATGTGTGCCAAATTGTAGATGTTTGTCAATTTAAAAATGCTAATGTTAGCATATGCTAATTACGTTTGTTGTCCTATTATTATTTATGTGTATGGAGCGCAAATGTCAATTGTATGTTTCTTGTTACAGTTTCACAATATAAATAGACAACGTCACTGCGCATCTGGACTCCGTGGAATTTGTTTATGAATGTTTAGCTGCTTGGATAAGCTCGCCCTTCGATTGGCAAGGCCTTGACAAAAGTTCATTTTGTTGTTGTTATATTGTTTCAATGCTGTCTCTTGTAACTGTGGGAACATTTGTTTTAAGAAACACAATATTGCAAATCATAATAATTATTCATGGGACATGTGTCCCACCACGGCGGCACGGTAGTCGAGTGGTTAGCACGTCGGCTTCCCAGTTCTGAGGTCTCCGGTTCGAGTCCAGGCTCGGACCTTCCTGGGTGGAGTTTGCATGTTCTCCCCGTGCCCGCGTGGGTCTTCTCCGGGTACTCCGGTCTCCTCCCACATTCCAAAGACATGCATGGCAGGTTAATTGGGCGCTCCGAATTGTCCCTAGGTGTGCGTGTGAGTGTGGATGGTTGTTCGTCTCTGTGTGCCCTGCGATTGGTTGGCAACCAGTCCAGGGTGTCCCCTGCCTACTGCCCAGAGCCAGCTGAGATAGGCACCAGCAGCCCCCGTGACCCTTGTGAGGAATAAGCGGTCAAGACAATGGATGGATGGATGTGTCCCACCACATGCATGCAACACTTACCAGAAGAAAGCTGCCAATCAGAAGATACGCTGGACTTAACATCATCAAACAGTTTTCCCAAAGCATGGGAAGAGCAACAGTATGTCCTATCTTCTATTTTTCATATTCTTATAACATAGTTCCTGGATTGACTGGCAACCAGTTCAGGGTGTACTCTGCCTACTGCCCGAAGCCAGCTGGGATAGGCTTCAGCTTCCCCGTGACCCTTGTGAGGAAAAGCAGCGAGGAAAATGGATGGATGGATGGATATAACATAGTTAGCTTTGAATGTCTCACTCTATATCAATCTATGGATGCCCAAAAATGCCAAATATAAAAATAAAGAAATAAATATAAAAATATTAGGGGTGTTAAAAAAATTGATTCGGCAATATATCGCGATATTACAGTTCGCAATTCTCGAATCGATTCGATATGCTCCAAATCTATATTTAAACATCACTTTTTTTTCTGGAAATATTCAACAAAACGTCTTACTTAGGGTTAGGGTTCATACGGTAAGCATGGAAGATTGTTATATTAATGGAACATTAAGCCTTAACATTTTATTTCACTGCTGTTCAAACATGAAACGAAGTGCAACAGATTGTTAAATACTGTGGCTCACAGTTATAAGGCTGAAGTTTCAGATAAATAAATACATTTTCATACATCTTATGGTGTACATTTACAAGTTTATGATGAGTATTTTCTAAATTTGTGAAGAAAAAAAATCGCAATAATCAACTTATAGATTCATATTGGGATTAATTGGTATTGAATTAAATTGTGACCTATGAATCGTGATACGAATCGAATTGCCAGGGACTAGGCAGTTCACACCCTTAAAAAATATCATTCAAAAATTACATTAAAAACAATCATATAAATGGAAATAAAAACAAAATGTATATAAATACATAAGTAAATACAAAAATAAAGAATAGATGAAAAAATAAATGCGGAAATAAATACAAAATAAACAAATTGAATTAAATATCAATCGATAAATAAAAACACTGTGCTCTCATATTTATTTCATGCTGTGAGCATGAAATGCATCCCGAAATGTTATTCAAATGAGGGGGTGGGGTCCTAAGTGTGTCTTGGGTTGAACTATTCGCCTATTGGTTGATCGACATGTCAGTCTATATGTCAAACTACCCGTTCCACAGCAAGAGAGAATTCTCACACATGAAAACAATGGACCTTGTTGTTGAAAAGAACTTGTATGATTTTCTCCAGCAACCACCAGACATTCAAGTTGCAAGTTGTGGTGACATTGCCAGAACCCTCCATGCAAGCCATCAAGACTTCCTTTTTCACCGCACTGCTTGGTGTGCGTGAGGGAACACTCAACGTCGAAAGGCAGTTTGCAACTGTGAATAGTGGTAGATTTGAGAAGTGTGGTCTCTGATGCATTACTGTACAGTGCAATTTGATGAACTATAGAACTACTTCCAACTTTAGTCGATGCATTCTATTAGTTTACCACTAGATGGCAGTGGACACACACGACATTGTTTCTTTCAATGCTCGCTATCTTGAGACACAATTCAACTAAACCGCACTACTAGTGATGGGATTTTCGGCTCTTTACGGTCAGCCGGTTCATTTGGATCGGCTGTGAAAAGAGCTCAGTGAAAAGAGGCTCTTTTTGGCTCTCAAACGGTTCTTTTAACATTAGCATTTCTTTTAAATATTTACGACAAATTGACCATACATTTTGATAAATGACTTGGTGAACTAAATATTGCACTCTACTGACTGCAAATAGCAACAATTATCAAGCAAAGAAAATTATTTTTTCTCATTTTATTGAACAAATTAATAGGCTCCATACAATAACAAGAAACAAAATTAAAAATTCAACCAACAACAATCAAATAACAAAAATAGTGAGTAGTAATTTAACTGCAACAGCAGCAGCGAACAAAACAAACATTAGCTACTCAACCGGTCCAGGATAAAAGACCTTATTTTAAATTTGCATAAAAAAATAAATAAATAAAAATTTAAAAAAAAAATCATCAAATTGGACGGGCTGATCCGGCTCCTTCGCTCATCTGACTTTAAAATTGTATGGCACATCACCAAACGACTGTTGGCAACATCATCTTCCCAAACTAAGTGATCTTAGAGCCTTGAGTGCTACAATAAATTTGAAACCATGGATGAAACGGTATGCACATACCATCGCGTCTGACATGTCTAACCTGGCTTTTTCGTCTTAATTTTCTAAAAAAAATTAGAGTTTCAATTATGAGGCAGCAAAAGACTGATTTATAGGACTTGGTGATTAACAATAATAACTGAATAATCAATTAATTGTAAAGTATTAGGTCAAGTCAGTGGAAATCATTTTTATTGATTGAAGTAAAATGGAGTACACTACATGGCTGCAATCAGCACTGTCGATTCAGCTAGTTTACAGTCCACAGAAGTACAACATCATTGAGTTGGACATTATTCTTGAAATATTCATATTAACATGAAATACTTGAAGTTGTGCCTTCAACAAAATTTAAAAAAGAATTGCAGTACAAATAATATTTACATATAATATGTATAAGCATTTCTGAGTCTCAAGGTGACATGTTATGATCAAGTCCACATTTCACCATAATACTGACTGCTGTTGGGCAGCCAACACATTTTTGAGGCATTACAATCAACAATATGAATCATACATACGCGCACACAGCCAGACAAGGATTAATATCTTATGACATTTGGTGTGTCAGAACACTGCGTGTGTTAGGATTAAGGTAGGAAATAAGAGAGACAACTACAGATTTGTACACCTGTGAGAGACGAATCATCTTACTGGGGGGAAGAATTTATGTGTAGTTGTGACGTCGAAAATCTTTTCTCAGCATTTGCTTTTCGACATGGTGCGTTGACCACCAGATTCCCCTTGAACTAGGAAAAAAACACCACTCTAATGTTCCAATTCAACATTAGAATTGTTCTTTTATGGGCTGCAGGGAGCTGAATTCTAGACAAAAATTTGGTGGTATAATAGATACCGTAGTAGTCTGAACTAAGACATGACACTCAGAAAGTAGTCCTATCCTATTTTCAAGCTTTATGTTTAATAAATACTTTCCCAGCCTTCCTGGGTGGAGTTTGCATGTTCTCCCCATGCCCGCGTGGGTCTTCTCCGGGTACTCCGGTCTCCTCCCACATTCCAAAGACATGCATGGCAGGTTAATTGGGCGCTCCAAATTGTCCCTAGGTGTGCGTGTGAGTGTGGATGGTTGTTCGTCTCTGTGTGCCCTGCGATTGGCTGGCAACCGGTCCAGGGTGTCCCCCGCCTACTGCCCAGAGCCAGCTGAGATAGGCTCCAGCACCCCCCGCAACCCTTGTGAGGAATAAGCGGTCAAGGAAATGGATGGATGAATGGAAATACTTTCCCATCTTGCTTTTTTCCTTTTTGTATATATATATTTAAAAAAAAAATCTGTTTATATTGTTTATTTAAATCACAAATGTGGGCAAGGCTAAAAGAACAGAAATGATGCATATTATTTGGCAATGCTATAAAAATTCAGCTGGATTTAATGTTTCCATGACAATTGCCTCTGTGAGGATTAAGGACAACCGGGTCTGTTTCACCTTTTTGCCATTAACAATAGGCACTTTGTGTTTGTTACTTACATGAAAATGTCTTCTCTTGGCATGCATTGTACTTGCATAGAGATTTTTGTCATATCTTCCGAAAAAGAATGTGTGCGGTCCTTTTGTGGCCACCTCGTACTGATGAAAGAATGTTGCCGCTCCATTGTTTAAGTTGCCCATCCTTGCTGGAATTGATCATACTGTGTTTATATTTCAATGTTTTTTTTTTTTTTTTTTTTTTTTTTTAAATGCAGACAGGCGCATCCCTATTTTGTGTTTAGAATTGAATAATACACAATACCCAATTATGACAATAGGTGGTGCTGTCGTCCAACTGTGTACATGTAGCTCAGCCTCATGCACAGGCTGAGAATAAATGAGTGATTCCCAACATGCTTACTTACTTTGTGTGGTCTCTACTGATTCACAGGCAAGGAAAATGTTCTGCGTTGAGAACTGTGCAGTAGCAAAAGTGAATATTAAGGCTGATTATTAAGATTATGATTTGGAGCATGAATAATAGGTTCAGTTTGAAGTTTCATGGGTCAGTGAGCAAAGTAGTTCCCCCCCCCAACATTAACCCTTGGTAACAGGGCACAATGTGCTATTTTTAGAAGCAGTTTGCAGTGTGTGTGGTTTAAAGAGAAATGCTGCAAATTCAAGTGACATTCCTCCTCACGTAACAGCAGAGGTCGCAGCAACACTGACACTACTTAAGTAGGAGTCGAGATGCTTGTTCAGAAAAGAATACTGGTTCAACTCTTTTACAATATGTGATCACTTGGAACAGTGGTGCTTTCACATTTGAGTTGCATTCCATAACCTTGATCATAATTTAAAACACTCGTAGCTAGGGGTGGGCGATAATTCTTTAAAAATAAATTCACAAGCTCGATTTTATCACTATTCTTTTTTTTCTTGCTCTTTTTTTTAACACATATTTTTAGAGTAATCTTCACATTTCTGAACATTTTTTTGTAAATTTTAAAACATATACAATGTATATAAAACCCTAAAAAAAAAAAAAAAAAAAAGACATCTTAACCCAACTAAGTTTTCTGAACAGGTTTCATTTGAAATAGTGTAATTATAGTAGCTGTGGTCGATATTCTCCCAGACCACAGGAGGCAGTAAATGTATGAACAGCGCTAGTTAACACCACAATAGAAGTTGAACATGTTTCTTCTTCAATAAACTATCGACAAAAACAGTTTGGGATGAGTTAGCAAAGTAAATAAAACACAATTGGAAAGTAGAAAACACTGTTTACGACAGGGTTTGCTGGTCCGCAACTCCATGTAGTTTACAAATTCTCGTAGGTGCGCGTGTGGGCAATGTGGACGTCTCGCGGCGCGGGGAGAGTTGTGTACCCGTCGGCTGTCGAGTAAGGTTCCGAGGTGTGGCCGGGCCACACTGGCACCGGCAGGGGGGCGTCCCCGCGCCGGCCGCGGCCGCGGCCCCAGGCAGGGGGGGGGGGAGCGCAAACCGAGCCGGCCGACCCGGCCGCCTCCCCGCGGGTCCGGGCGGTCGGAGCTCCCGTGAGTGTCCGACTCATCCGCGGCCGCGCGCGCCCTCGGCCTCGTGTTTGTGTAAGTGAGTAAGTTTTTTTCATTATGTTGCCATTCTATAATATTTTACTATTAGTAGTTTTTAACAGAAGATAGGGAATATGTGAGTAATGTATATTGCATGTCTACATTCGATTTTGTCCAAATAGCTGTTGCTCAAAGTGCTAAAACATTGCCACATAGATAAGTCGATTGCTTGTCTATGGTGTTTCTCATTGTGTGTTAGCATTAAGATAGTAGACTATAATCCTGTTTGAAATACAGAATATGTAATTAATTCTCTTTGTTTTATGTTTAGTTTGGTAGGTAAGGGAGCAGCAATAAACAGCTTGCGGTCTCCTTTGGAATTGTTCGTTACGTGCCAAACTACTGCTTGTTGTGAAGTGACTTGAGTTGCATTCATTGCCACCAGAGAGTGCTCATGTATAAAATGTTTGCTTGCAAGTCAAAGCAAAAAAAAAAAAAAAAAAAACTAAAAAAGACCAAATGACGGCACTATCGTAAAACAAAAGAAAAAAAAATGCACAAAATAGTTAACCTGCAGAGTGTTTGTACTGAGAAGAAAAGATTTTTTTTTTTCCTGATGAGAGAGAGAATTTTTGAACGTCAGAAGCTGGTAGTTTTTAGGCTGGCACAAGACAAAGCATTAGCCAAGAATCATTTTTGTAGCCGCCAACATCAGTTATCATAAATATGGCCATAATTTTCATCATTCCTTTCCCTAATCTGTTGCCGTTATCGTTAACGCTCGCTGGTTCACATTCCTCCGTGTCACTGCTGTCCCAGTTTTTCCGCCTTCTAAGTAAGTGCAAGATCTCAAACAATCGAGATCTCAACTCAGGTTGACTTTGCCTCTTCCTATTTATGTCTTTTTGTTGTTGTTGTGTCGTCATCTGTGGGGGTTGAAAAAGGTAAATGGCCTATTTTAATAACGTGAAGGAGTAGAAAGTACACATGTCTGCGGAGAGTAGTTGTCAAATAAATATGCAAGTAAAGTTACCTGAAAAATCTGCACAAGTACAATAACAAAGTATTGGCACTTTTTATTACCAATCACTGCGGCACAGTATTACTATTTTGTGAACTCATGTTCTTAGAAAAGCATGTACAGTACATGCCCGGATCCACATGTCTGCATAAAAAATATGATATTGTTCTTATATTAATTAATTTGTAAATTTGAATGTGTGTTTTGGTGTTGTTGTGGGACATACAGTATTATATTTTGTAGGGATGGGCGAGTGCCGATTCCAGGTACTGTATCAATATGGGCCGATACCAGTCTTATTTCAAGGTAATGGATACTCATGAGGAACGCCAATATTAGCCACTACTTATAAATATATACATCTTCCTTACCAGTAGTTGGTGCTACATTGCAGCCATTTGACACACCTGTGAATCATGTGGGCCTCAGAAAGACTTAAAAGTCTATCTATGATCAAGATTATCTGTCATTGTGCTTGTCATGACTCAAGTCATGCAGGAGTAATGTTTGGGTCTTGTCTCATGTCTGGGGTCACGCCTGGGTTAAGTTTGAGTACAGTTCATGACCGTGCGCCAGAGTTCACAACCCGCTACGTGTCTGTTTTGGGTATTGATGTAACAGCATCCAGTTTCAACTAGTTTAGGCTATATGTTGTCTGGACTATGTGATGTCAGGAATCTTTTATGCTATATGATGTTTTTTGATGTCAGGAACTATCTGTAATTTCTGGGTTAACAGCCAATCAGAGAATTCCATGTCAGTACTGGTACTCACATGTGTAGCCACAACCAATGAGATTGATTGACTGTCTATATAAGAGTCTTAGAATTGTGTGTATTTTGCCGTATTATTGTCCACCTGTTCCTGTGTACAGCGTCTCTGAGTTTTGGTGCCTCTTGATGTGAATAAATAGATAAAATCTTATTTGTGTCTGCGCCTTTGGAATCCATACCTCTCAGCACACAACAGTGTTCGCTGAAATTTTGTGTATCATAAATAATACTGGTAGTGGTACTTTGTATTGGTGTGTACTCAATAGTGAGTACTCGTACTGGTATCAGTCTGGAAAAAAATGGTATTGAGCATTCCTAATGATTTGGGTGAAGCAAATTTCTGTTCAAATTACATAACTCCATATGACTAATGTGAAGTTATACGTCTTATTATTTTAATAACATATTTTTCATTTTACTGACTTGATTGGTTTGTGAACTGCATGTAATTTGCCTCAATAAAGTTCAAAGCATGACAAACGTCGATTTTGTGTCCTCTGTCAGAATTAGTGTACAGATTGTATACAGGAGTGCTGTTTAATCCTTGCTGCCAATCCCAAATTTCTCTGAGATCTGGTGTCGGTAACATTTCCTCAAATAATTCCTCCCTTTATCAGATAGTGTCTGACTAGCGTTCGAGTTCCCTTTTGTACCAATACACATTGCATCTTTTGTATTTGCACTTATAAATCTAAGCAAAGCCTTTGGCCCCAGCTCAAATGTCAGTTTGAAAGATCTCGGGATGTGACCCCGTCTTGTGTGATCTGGGGCCTGCGGTGCAAAGCTGAGTTCATCCGACACATTTGATGTGATTCGGGGTTGCAGTGCAGCACTGGCTTGATAAATAATCCATCAGGTGGCTCAGAGGCTCACCTGACACTGAATTAGAAGGCTTGGTGAAGGCAGATGGAAATTCTGGCTGGCCTCAAAAGGGCCTTGTTTGTTTTTGAAACACGGATTTCAAACTCAAGGCCTGGGGGCCACATCTGGCTCACCTCAATCTTTTAGTGGTCCTCTAAAGCAAATTATCTACGTCATGTTCAATGTTCCCTCTAAGCTGTGCACGTGCGCAATTGCGCAGTGCTCTCACCACCTCAGCGCACAGCAAATGTCTTGCAGCGCAGTAAAAAAACAAAAAACAAATCCTAACCTGTAGCAGTGCAACAGTCTTTAGGAACTCCGGGCGGATCTCATCCACCCCCGGGGCCCTGCCACCGAGGAGCTTAAAGCACAATATTGTGCTTTTTATTTATTTTTATTTTTAGTATGAGCTTTTTTTTTTTTTTTTTTTTTTTTTTTTAAACAATATTGTGATCTTTTTTTTTAAATATCGCCCCCCCCCCATATCGTGATAATTATCGTATCGTGACCATATCGTGATATCATATCGTGATGTTTGGATATCGTTACATCCCTACTATATAGAATAAAAGACAACAAGAAAGTAATAAAATGCTCCAGTTCATTCAGCACAAATTGATTGTCCCTGCAATGATTTTATGATTCTTAATATAAAATCCCTCTCGTTCTTGGCCCCTGTAATTTAGCTGATCTTGTACCATATGAACCCTTAGGTCCTCTGGTAGCACCCTTTTAAAAATGCCAGAACTCAAAACGCCATGGTGAAGCTGAGGGGCCGGCCCAATGTGGAAGAACCTACTGGAGAAACTGATTTTATTGTCTGTTATTACCTGTTCTTTAAAGTACATTGTATTGCTTTTTTTCAATATTGAAATGTGCTAAATAATTCAAGTACTGTATTGACTGCTTTGTACAACCCAGTGCAGCGCGTTCACTTGTTTTGCTTAACAGCCAAGCCAACAGTTTTATGTCTTCCATTAAACACACACGATTTGGTCTTTTTCTGAGGCAGTTTTTAAGTTGTAAAACTAACACGAAAATAAAGTATACATAAATCAATACAGCTTACAAAAGGGGCAACCCAAACAGAATTAGCATGCTTAACACCACAAGTTCAAACATACATATACAAAAGCATGGGATAATTGTGGGAATGCTTCATGATTTTTATTCTCCACACTTTTTGTCGCCTAACAACTCCCACATAATACTTCAAATTTATAATGTTCAAATTTCAACTAGCTTCAAAAATTGACGCCTCCTGGGGTATATATCGTCTGATTCCACATTACTTACAATATTTGCACAATTTGCACTGCCAGCATGCGGCATTGGCTGTTTTAAAGTGCTTTAGAAATAAAATTGAGCTGAGTTGAGACTCAAAGAAAACACCCTCTCAAAATTCCCTCTCTGCACTTCATCTATCCTTCCCTCCTTCCTCTCTTTAGTTTTTCCTCTGGTCTCTTGAGATCTCCTTAATTTGTTGGAATTTAGAGGTTTCTGGGGTTGGCGTAAGATTCTGGTTTTGTAACCATGTGGGTGGCAGGTGGTGTTTAGTTGGTACTGGATTTTACTTTGATTCATCTTTATTTTCTTTGACCTTTCCTCTAGTCTCCTGACCTTCTGAACTTCACGACTCTGGCGAGACTCTGAAGTATCCGGTTAAGGTGAAGGGTAATGGGATTTTTATTAGGTTTTAGGTGAATTAATGAGTATAAATTTACACGTATTTACATGCACACATACACATATTATATATATATATATATATATATATATATATATATATATATATATATATATATATATATATATATATATATATATATATATATATATATATATATATATATATATATAAAGAGAGAGAGAGAGAGAGAGAGAGAGCAATGATGATAAGATGTTGAATCGGTAAGACGACCGAATGAACAATTCTGAGCTCTCTCTTAGGAAGAAAAAAAAAAAGAAATAAAATTGAGCTGAGTTGAGACTCAAGGAAAACACCCTGTGTCATAAAGTACATGAAGTCAATGAGAATTATGTACAGTACTGTATATCTTACAGAGCCATATAGTTTCCCTTTGTCAGTCATGGCGATGAAGAGATGACTTGTAACTCCAAACAAAGTCACCACTCCTCTCTCCACAGGGGAAATTTCCAGCAGACCTGAATGAAAAATGAATAGCAACATTTCTCTTGATACACTCATGGCTCATTCCAGAATTGGAGGACATTTCACATCTCACCCAACAAATTGTAAATAATGCGCATAAAAATACTAAAAACATGCAGTTTCTGGGAAAATGTACTTGTCCTGGGACCAGATGTAAAAACAAAACAAAAAAACAAAACAGATAAAACTGCTTGAAAATACTTTTAAATATATCAAATAAGTCTGAAGCACCCTCTGAATTGCTATTTTTTTTCCCCCTATTGACCCGACAACACTGACCAAAATGAATCTGAAATAAAACAGTGAAAATTAAAGTTATGTGTAAAACAAAACAAACAAAACAGATAAAACAATGCTTGAAAATACTTTTAAATATATCAAATAAGTCTGAAGTACCCCCTGAATTGCTTTTTTTTTTTTTTTCCTATTGACCCGACAACACTGTCCAAAATGAATCTGAAATAAAACAGTGAAAATGAAAGTTATGTTTACCGTTTCAGTTTGTTAATTGTGTGAGCGCACCAACCAGTGGATAAGTTGTGTCGTTGCACCACCTAGTGGTTAATGTTATTTGCGTGTGTGGAAATAGAAGAAGCAGTCAGAAACCGTAAGTAATTGATCTCAATGAAACGAGCAGACAACTCCACTCTTCCCTTTTTACAGTTCTTTGTTCAAGCATCGTCTGTAAGTGATTTAAAAGAAACTTTGCGTACTAAGCATGCAACGCTTAGATGTGTGCCAAATTGTAGATGTTTGTCAATTTAAAATTGCCAATGTTAGCATATGCTAATTACGTTTGTTGTCCTATTATTATTTATGTGTATGGAGCGCAAATGTCAATTGTATGTTTCTTGTTACAGTTTCACAATATAAATAGACAACGTCACTGCGCATCTGGACTCCGTGGAATTTGTTTATGAATGTTTAGCTGCTTGGATAAGCTAGCCCTTCGATTGGCAAGGCCTTGACAAAAGTTCATTTTGTTGTTGTTATATTGTTTCAATGCTGTCTCTTGTAACTGTGGGAACATTTGTTTTAAGAAACACAATATTGCAAATCATAATAATTATTCATGGGACATGTGTCCCACCACATGCATGCAACACTTACCAGAAGAAAGCTGCCAATCAGAAGATACGCTGGACTTGACATCATCAAACAGTTTTCCCAAAGCATGGGAAGAGCAACAGTATGTCCTATCTTCTATTTTTCATATTCTTATAACATAGTTCCTGGATTGACTGGCAACCAGTTCAGGGTGTACTCTGCCTACTGCCCGAAGCCAGCTGGGATAGGCTTCAACTTCCCCGTGACCCTTGTGAGGAAAAGCAGCGAGGAAAATGGATGGATGGATATAACATAGTTAGCTTTGAATGTCTCACTCTATATCAATCTATGGATGACCAAAAATGTCAAATATAAAAATAAAGAAATAAATATAAAAATATTAGGGGTGTTAAAAAAAATTGATTCGGCAATATATCGCGATATTACAGTTCGCAATTCTCGAATCGATTCGATATGCTCCAAATCTATATTTAAACATCACTTTTTTTTCTGGAAATATTCAACAAAACGTCTTACTTAGGGTTAGGGTTCATACGGTAAGCATGGAAGATTGTTATATTAATGGAACATTAAGCCTTAACATTTTATTTCACTGCTGTTCAAACATGAAACGAAGTGCAACAGATTGTTAAATATTGTGGCTCACAGTTATAAGGCTGAAGTTTCAGATAAATAAATACATTTTCATACATCTTATGGTGTACATTTACAAGTTTATGATGAGTATTTTCTAAATTTGTGAAGAAAAAAAATCGCAATAATCAACTTATAGATTCATATTGGGATTAATTGGTATTGAATTAAATTGTGACCTATGAATCGTGATACGAATCGAATTGCCAGGGACTAGGCAGTTCACACCCCTAAAAAATATCATTCAAAAATTACATTAAAAACAATCATATAAATGGAAATAAAAACAAAATGTATATAAATACATAAGTAAATGCAAAAATAAAGAATAGATGAAAAAAATAAATGCGGAAATAAATACAAAATAAACAAATTGAATTAAATATCAATCAATAAATAAAAACACTGTGCTCTCATATTTATTTCATGCTGTGAGCATGAAATGCATCCCGAAATGTTATTCAAATGAGGGGGTGGGGTCCTAAGTGTGTCTTGGGTTGAACTATTCGCCTATTGGTTGATCGACATGTCAGTCTATATGTCAAACTACCCGTTCCACAGCAAGAGAGAATTCTCACACATGAAAACAATGGACCTTGTTGTTGAAAAGAACTTGTATGATTTTCTCCAGCAACCACCAGACATTCAAGTTGCAAGTTGTGGTGACATTGCCAGAACCCTCCATGCAAGCCATCAAGACTTCCTTTTTCACCGCACTGCTTGGTGTGCGTGAGGGAACACTCAACGTCGAAAGGCAGTTTGCAACTGTGAATAGTGGTAGATTTGAGAAGTGTGGTCTCTGATGCATTACTGTACAGTGCAATTTGATGAACTATAGAACTACTTCCAACTTTAGTCGATGCATTCTATTAGTTTACCACTAGATGGCAGTGGACACACACGACATTGTTTCTTTCAATGCTCGCTATCTTGAGACACAATTCAACTAAACCGCACTACTAGTGATGGGATTTTCGGCTCTTTACGGTCAGCCGGTTCATTTGGATCGGCTGTGAAAAGAGCTCAGTGAAAAGAGGCTCTTTTTGGCTCTCAAACGGTTCTTTTAACATTAGCTTTTCTTTTAAATATTTACGACAAATTGACCATACATTTTGATAAATGACTTGGTGAACTAAATATTGCACTCTACTGACTGCAAATAGCAACAATTATCAAGCAAAGAAAATTATTTTTTCTCATTTTATTGAACAAATTAATAGGCTCCATACAATAAACAAGAAACAAAATTAAAAATTCAACCAACAACAATCAAATAACAAAAATAGTGAGTAGTAATTTAACTGCAACAGCAGCAGCGAACAAAACAAACATTAGCTACTCAACCGGTCCAGGATAAAAGACCTTATTTTAAATTTGCATACAAAAATAAATAAATAATTAAAAAAAAAAAAATCATCAAATTGGACGGGCTGATCCGGCTCCTTCGCTCATCTGACTTTAAAATTGTATGGCACATCACCAAACGACTGTTGGCAACATCATCTTCCCAAACTAAGTGATCTTAGAGCCTTGAGTGCTACAATAAATTTGAAACCATGGATGAAACGGTATGCACATACCATCGCGTCTGACATGTCTAACCTGGCTTTTTCGTCTTAATTTTCTAAAAAAAATTAGAGTTTCAATTATGAGGCAGCAAAAGACTGATTTATAGGACTTGGTGATTAACAATAATAACTGAATAATCAATTAATTGTAAAGTATTAGGTCAAGTCAGTGGAAATCATTTTTATTGATTGAAGTAAAATGGAGTACACTACATGGCTGCAATCAGCACTGTCGATTCAGCTAGTTTACAGTCCACAGAAGTACAACATCATTGAGTTGGACATTATTCTTGAAATATTCATATTAACATGAAATACTTGAAGTTGTGCCTTCAACAAAATTTAAAAAAGAATTGCAGTACAAATAATATTTACATATAATATGTATAAGCATTTCTGAGTCTCAAGGTGACATGTTATGATCAAGTCCACATTTCACCATAATACTGACTGCTGTTGGGCAGCCAACACATTTTTGAGGCATTACAATCAACAATATGAATCATACATACGCGCACACAGCCAGACAAGGATTAATATCTTATGACATTTGGTGTGTCAGAACACTGCGTGTGTTAGGATTAAGGTAGGAAATAAGAGAGACAACTACAGATTTGTACACCTGTGAGAGACGAATCATCTTACTGGGGGGAAGAATTTATGTGTAGTTGTGACGTCGAAAATCTTTTCTCAGCATTTGCTTTTCGACATGGTGCGTTGACCACCAGATTCCCCTTGAACTAGGAAAAAAACACCACTCTAATGTTCCAATTCAACATTAGAATTGTTCTTTTATGGGCTGCAGGGAGCTGAATTCTAGACAAAAATTTGGTGGTATAATAGATACCGTAGTAGTCTGAACTAAGACATGACACTCAGAAAGTAGTCCTATCCTATTTTCAAGCTTTATGTTTAATAAATACTTTCCCAGCCTTCCTGGGTGGAGTTTGCATGTTCTCCCCATGCCCGCGTGGGTCTTCTCCGGGTACTCCGGTCTCCTCCCACATTCCAAAGACATGCATGGCAGGTTAATTGGGCGCTCCGAATTGTCCCTAGGTGTGCGTGTGAGTGTGGATGGTTGTTCGTCTGTGTGCCCTGCGATTGGCTGGCAACCAGTCCAGGGTGTCCCCCGCCTACTGCCCAGAGCCAGCTGAGATAGGCGCCAGGACCCCCCGCGACCCTTGTGAGGAATAAGCGGTCAAGGAAATGGATGGATGAATGGAAATACTTTCCCATCTTGCTTTTTTCCTTTTTATATATATATATATTTAAAAAAAAAAATCTGTTTATATTGTTTATTTAAATCACAAATGTGGGCAAGGCTAAAAGAACAGAAATGATGCATATTATTTGGCAATGCTATAAAAATTCAGCTGGATTTAATGTTTCCATGACAATTGCCTCTGTGAGGATTAAGGACAACCGGGTCTGTTTCACCTTTTTGCCATTAACAATAGGCACTTTGTGTTTGTTACTTACATGAAAATGTCTTCTCTTGGCATGCATTGTACTTGCATAGAGATTTTTGTCATATCTTCCTAAAAAGAATGTGTGCGGTCCTTTTGTGGCCACCTCGTGCTGATGAAAGAATGTTGCCGCTCCATTGTTTAAGTTGCCCATCCTTGCTGGAATTGATCATACTGTGTTTATATTTCAATGTTGTTGTTGTTTTTTTAATGCAGACAGGCGCATCCCTATTTTGTGTTTAGAATTGAATAATACACAATACCCAATTATGACAATAGGTGGTGCTGTCGTCCAACTGTGTACATGTAGCTCAGCCTCATGCACAGGCTGAGAATAAATGAGTGATTCCCAACATGCTTACTTACTTTGTGTGGTCTCTACTGATTCACAGGCAAGGAAAATGTTCTGCGTTGAGAACTGTGCAGTAGCAAAAGTGAATATTAAGGCTGATTATTAAGATTATGATTTGGAGCATGAATAATAGGTTCAGTTTGAAGTTTCATGGGTCAGTGAGCTAAGTAGCCCCCCCCCCAACATTAACCCTTGGTAACAGGGCACAATGTGCTATTTTTAGAAGCAGTTTGCAGTGTGTGTGGTTTAAAGAGAAATGCTGCAAATTCAAGTGACATTCCTCCTCACGTAACAGCAGAGGTCGCAGCAACACTGACACTCTACTTAAGTAGGAGTCGAGATGCTTGTTCGGAAAAGAATACTGGTTCAACTCTTTTACAATATGTGATCACTTGGAACAGTGGTGCTTTCACATTTGAGTTGCATTCCATAACCTTGATCATAATTTAAAACACTCGTAGCTAGGGGTGGGCGATAATTCTTTAAAAATAAATTCACAAGCTCGATTTTATCACTATTCTTTTTTTTCTTGTTCTTTTTTTTTTTTAACACACATGAGTAATCTTCACATTTCTGAACATTTTTTTTGTAAATTTTAAAACATATACAATGTATATAAAACCCTAAAAAAAAAGAAAAAAAAAAAGACATCTTAACCCAACTACGTTTTCTGAACAGGTTTCATTTGAAATAGTGTAATTATAGTAGCTGTGGTCGATATTCTCCCAGACTACAGGAGGCAGTAAATGTATGAACAGCGCTAGTTAACACCACAATAGAAGTTGAACATGTTTCTTCTTCAATAAACTATCGACAAAAACAGTTTGGGATGAGTTAGCAAAGTAAATAAAACACAATTGGAAAGTAGAAAACACTGTTTACGACAGGGTTTGCTGGTCCGCAACTCCATGTAGTTTACAAATTCTCATAGGTGCGCGTGTGGGCAATGTGGACGTCTCGCGGCGCGGGGAGAGTTGTGTACCCGTCGGCTGTCGAGTAAGGTTCCGAGGTGTGGCCGGTGTGGCCGGGCCACACTGGCACCGGCAGGGGGGCGTCTCCGCGCCGGGGGGGGGGGGGGGGGAGACGCAAACCGAGCCGGCCGGCCCGGCCGCCTCCCCGCGGGTCCGGGCGGTCGGAGCTCCCGTGAGTGTCCGACTCATCCGCGGCCGCGCGCGCCCTCGGCCTCGTGTTTGTGTAAGTGAGTAAGTTTTTTTTTCATTATGTTGCCATTCTATAATATTTTACTATTAGTGTTAACAGAAGATAGGGAATATGTGAGTAATGTATATTGCATGTCTACATTCGATTTTGTCCAAATAGCTGTTGCTCAAAGTGGTAAAACATTGCCACATAGATAAATCGATTGCTTGTCTATGGTGTTTCTCATTGTGTGTTAGCATTAAGATAGTAGACTATAATCCTGTTTGAAATACAGAATATGTAATTAATTCTCTTTGTTTTATGTTTAGTTTGGTAGGTAAGGGAGCAGCAATAAACAGCTTGCGGTCTCCTTTGGAATTGTTTGTTACGTGCCAAACTACTGCTTGTTGTGAAGTGACTTGAGTTGCATTCATTGCCACCAGAGAGTGCTCATGTATAAAATGTTTGCTTGCAAGTCAAAGTAAAAAAAAAAAAAAAAACTAAAAAAGACCAAATGACGGCACTATCGTAAAACAAAAGAAAAAAAAATGCACAAAATAGTTAACCTGCAGAGTGTTTGTACTGAGAAGAAAAGATTTTTTTTTTTCCTGATGAGAGAGAGAATTTTTGAACGTCAGAAGCTGGTAGTTTTTAGGCTGGCACAAGACAAAGCATTAGCCAAGAATCATTTTTGTAGCCGCCAACATCAGTTATCATAAATATGGCCATAATTTTCATCATTCCTTTCCCTAATCTGTTGCCGTTATCGTTAACGCTCGCTGGTTCACATTCCTCCGTGTCACTGCTGTCCCAGTTTTTCCGCCTTCTAAGTAAGTGCAAGATCTCAAACAATCGAGATCTCAACTCAGGTTGACTTTGCCTCTTCCTATTTATGTCTTTTTGTTGTTGTTGTGTCGTCATCTGTGGGGGTTGAAAAAGGTAAATGGCCTATTTTAATAACGTGAAGGAGTAGAAAGTACACATGTCTGCGGAGAGTAGTTCTCAAATAAATATGCAAGTAAAGTTACCTGAAAAATCTGCACAAGTACAATAACAAAGTATTGGCACTTTTTATTACCAATCACTGCGGCACAGTATTACTATTTTGTGAACTCATGTTCTTAGAAAAGCATGTACAGTACATGCCCGGATCCACATGTCTGCATAAAAAATATGATATTGTTCTTATATTAATTAATTTGTAAATTTGAATGTGTGTTTTGGTGTTGTTGTGGGACATACAGTATTATATTTTGTAGGGATGGGCGAGTGCCGATTCCAGGTACTGTATCAATATGGGCCGATACCAGTCTTATTTCAAGGTAATGGATACTCATGAGGAACGCCAATATTAGCCACTACTTATAAATATATACATCTTTCTTACCAGTAGTTGGTGCTACATTGCAGCCATTTGACACACCTGTGAATCATGTGGGCCTCAGAAAGACTTAAAAGTCTATCTATGATCAAGATTATCTGTCATTGTGCTTGTCATGACTCAAGTCATGCAGGAGTAATGTTTGGGTCTTGTCTCATGTCTGGGGTCACGCCTGGGTTAAGTTTGAGTACAGTTCATGACCGTGCGCCAGAGTTCACAACCCGCTACGTGTCTGTTTTGGGTATTGATGTAACAGCATCCAGTTTCAACTAGTTTTAGGCTATATGTTGTCTGGACTATGTGATGTCAGGAATCTTTTATGCTATATGATGTTTTTTGATGTCAGGAACTATCTGCAATTTCTGGGTTAACAGCCAATCAGAGAATTCCATGTCAGTACTGGTACTCACATGTCTAGCCACAACCAATGAGATTGATTGACTGTCTATGTAAGAGTCTTAGAATTGTGTGTATTTTGCCGTATTATTGTCCACCTGTTCCTGTGTACAGCGTCTCTGAGTTTTGGTGCCTCTTGATGTGAATAAATAGATAAAATCTTATTTGTGTCTGCGCCTTTGGAATCCATACCTCTCAGCACACAACAGTGTTCGCTGAAATTTTGTGTATCATAAATAATACTGGTAGTGGTACTTTGTATTGGTGTGTACTCAATAGTGAGTACTCGTACTGGTATCAGTCTGGAAAAAAATGGTATTGAGCATTCCTAATGATTTGGGTGAAGCAAATTTCTGTTCAAATTACATAACTCCATATGACTAATATGAAGTTATACGTCTTATTATTTTAATAACATATTTTTCATTTTACTGACTTGATTGGTTTGTGAACTGCATGTAA
Organism: Festucalex cinctus; assembly: GCF_051991245.1. Lineage (NCBI taxonomy): Eukaryota > Metazoa > Chordata > Actinopteri > Syngnathiformes > Syngnathidae > Festucalex > Festucalex cinctus. The sequence goes on along the minus strand of NC_135419.1, from coordinate 23,332,608 downwards.
TTTGCCTCAATAAAGTTCAAAGCATGACAAACGTCGATTTTGTGTCCTCTGTCAGAATTAGTGTACAGATTGTATACAGGAGTGCTGTTTAATCCTTGCTGCCAATCCCAAATTTCTCCGAGATCTGGTGTCGGTAACATTTCCTCAAATAATTCCTCCCTTTATCAGATAGTGTCTGACTAGCGTTCGAGTTCCCTTTTGTACCAATACACATTGCATCTTTTGTATTTGCACTTATAAATCTAAGCAAAGTCTTTGGCCCCAGCTCAAATGTCAGTTTGAAAGATCTCGGGATGTGACCCCGTCTTGTGTGATCTGGGGCCTGCGGTGCAAAGCTGAGTTCATCCGACACATTTGATGTGATTCGGGGTTGCAGTGCAGCACTGGCTTGATAAATAATCCATCAGGTGGCTCAGAGGCTCACCTGACACTGAATTAGAAGGCTTGGTGAAGGCAGATGGAAATTCTGGCTGGCCTCAAAAGGGCCTTGTTTGTTTTTGAAACACGGATGTCAAACTCAAGGCCTTGGGGCCACATCTGGCTCACCTCAATCTTTTAGTGGTCCTCTAAAGCAAATTATCTACGTCATGTTCAATGTTCCCTCTAAGCTGTGCACGTGCGCAATTGCGCAGTGCTCTCACCACCTCAGCGCACAGCAAATGTCTTGCAGCGCAGTAAAAAAACAAAAAACAAATCCTAACCTGTAGCAGTGCATCTGTTATTTACTGTTTGTATTTTTTTTAATATTATCTTCCTATAAACAATTTAAAACTTTATATAGTACGTGGGGTTAATGGAGTGGGAAAGTAAATCGTGACAAAAAAGTTTAAATGCAAGGCAGCCATGTCGTGTTGTGGGACGGAGCGGCTCCGTCCAAAATGAACGGGCATCACGTTACTACGGTGACGCCAGCCGGCGCGCGTACCACGCACACAACAGGACACCATTCCCACTTCACTTACAGTTTTAATAGCAGTTTGGGTGCGCACACAGTTGTTCTACTGCAGTTTGAAACATGCATACATGATACAAACACTCACACTCAGCACTGACGAGATTGCAGTGACACGCAACCTCGCCATTCAGGAAGTCCAAATATGAAATATGAAGTCCAAATATGTGTAATACTGGTTTGGCTGCTATGTGCATGTCTGATGTTGTCAAGAGCTTACTGTATATAAAATGGACTCAGTTGGGTTTACATTTCACAGCTTTTTTATCCTGATGGCCTTTGTGTTCATTTCATTGTTCATGGTTCTGACAACATGATGCAGACAAGTCTTTGAATAGCCCTCACGGATATAGTTTATAAGAGAAAATTTATATATGCGTTAATTTCATAACAATGAAATGTGCATGTAGCGCTTCTTGCAGACTTATTGGTACAACCATACGCCACATAGTAAATTAACATGAAAACGCTGCGGGAAAACGAATATTTTCAAGTTTGGTCGGCTTAGTGGGTGGCAACGGAAGATGGCTGCCGGTGGCTTCATTTCTCGCTATGGTGGCATTGTGAGTCTGTATATAAGTCCGTGGATGTCGCTCACCATAATCCATGGAATGCTCAAGAAGTTTGCGTGAATGCACAGTCAAACGGAAAATTAGAGGGAACATTGGTCATGTTTCTGGTTAAAATATAAATTTCACTTTTAATAAGATTGGGATACTTTGATTTCCTTGACTTTCGATTTCAAAACTACAGTAGTTGTTCATCGATGTGTTGTATACATTACATATAATAATGTGATGAAGTGATTCTACATTTATATGGTTTCACACTCATAATGGACGTCGAAGGGAAACCTCACATTCAACGTGGCCCACGACCAAAAAAAGATTTGAAACAATTACTGCAGTAAACAACATTTAAAAGCATTAGACAATCTCACTCCACTTGCTACCATTTTCCATTCTGCACGTCTTTGCCTGCCCACCTGGAACTGTCTCATGCTAACAGGCTTTGAGGTTTTTATAACCTCACAGCTGTGGCTTCTCGGCTCCAGTCTTCACAACAATGCATTGCTCACACATTTAATGAAAATTCATTCTTATGTTTTATGCACAAAGAAAGTGGACACTTGTCAATTGTACCTACCAGAAATTCAAATTGTTCCCACAAATATATATGGATGCATAAAATTGTCAAAAATGATCAATTTAATGAAATGTCAAAAGAATATATGCAGTAACATGAAGTAAAACTGCTGAAGAATCTTTTGGGAAAAAATAAACTAGCAAGGGGATAAATATCAACTTGGCTGGAGATGACGTTTGCTGTTGAGCAGGCAGGCAGAGAATCATGGAGGAAGGGTGGCTAAAAAAAATAAATAAAAATACTGCAAAACTAGGATACTGTTGTGCACAGAAACGCAGTAAGAAACTGACAGAGTCAGCAAATATTCGAAATCTTATACATATATAGAATACAAGCACAATTCATTCCTTCACCAAATTTTCAGTTAATGTTGATGAAAAGGAATCTCATGGCTGGAAATGAAAACAGAAAATAGCAAGAGTGTTATTTTGATGGAACAATAAATTCAGTTATAGAAGCTGTACACTAACTACTATTCATTGTGTCAAAGTGTCATTTCATCAGTGTTGTCCCATGAAAAGATATACTGTAATTAAATATAGTAAATGCAGAAATGTGACGGGTGTACCCACTTTTAATAACAATCTATGCAACAGTAAACTTAGCACTGCAAATGTTGTGTGCTGAGAGGTTTGGATTCAAAAGGCGCAGACTCAAATAAGATTTTATCTATTTATTCACATCGAGAGGCAGAAACTCAGAGACGCTGTACACAGGAACAGATGGACTATAATCTGGCAAAACACAATTCTCAGACCCTTACATAGACAGTCAATCAATCTCATTGGTTGTGGCTAGACATGTGAGTAGGGCTGCACAATATATCGAAAAAATATCGATATCGCGATATTGGCCCTTGCAATATGCATATCGCAAATGGATGCAATAAGTTTTATATGGAATTGTATGCTTTTTATATGAATTTGACCAGTCAGATGCTAACTAAAATGTGCATCGCCATTCAATAGTTGAAAATTATTAGAACATAATTAAAATTAATTAACTAAGATTACATTAAGGTTGCTTATTTTGCCACATGAAAAATGTTTTTCTTTCATTAGGTAATAAAAATGTAATTTCTTTCGGTACATGTTAAATATAGCAATAATATCGATATCGCTATGTTCAGCAAGTATATCGCATATCGCATGTTTTTCCAATATCGTGCAGCCCTACATGTGAGTACTAGTACTGACATGGAATTCTCTGATTGGCTGTTGACTCCGTAATTACAGATAGTTCCTGACATCAACAAACACCATATAGCATAAAAGATTCTTGACATCATATAGTCCAGACATCATATAGCCTAAAACTAGTTGAAACTGGATGCTGTTACATCAATACCAAAACAGACACATAACAGGTCATGAGCTCTGGAGCACGGTCATGAACTCTACTCAAACTTAATCGAGGCGTAACCCCAGACATGAGACAAGACCCAAACACTACTCCTGCATGACTCGAGTCATGACAGCAAAAACCTGAAATCTAAAGATATAATTTCCTAAATTTACTTATTTTGCCTTGACAAGTTATTTTTACTTAAAATGAAATTGTCAGACAAGATCATTGTGCTTATTTTTAGATACTTTTTACTTAATTATTTTATTTGATCAAGCAGTCTTAGCCTTGAGTGTTAACAGCCAGTTTTAAGTACCACGAGGTAAAACAAGCATTTTCCACATTTTAAGATGCCAACTAATCAACATCAAAGGCCCTGAACTGGGGTTTCATAAGATGAATTATTTTAAGATTTTGCGTAATCTAGAAATAAGATAAATTGAAAAATTACAAGTATAAAAACAATCAGACACAAGTGCCAGTTTGTGACTTTGTTATATTCACTAAGCTCAATTGTCATCTTTCCAACATTATGCTATCCAAATTCAGTGGTCTAGTGGTAGAATACCTACCCTCAGACTTGGAGGTTATGGGTTCAATCCCAGTCTGGGTCATACCAAAGACAATTAAATATGTTACTTTGCTGCTTGACACTCAGGCTATCCATTATTATCAAGTTATCCAAGACTTAAAAAATACATATGTATTTAAAAAAAATAGTTCTATTTATTACAGCTTGAAAAAAGTCAATATGACATGTTTTTTTTGTATAAAAATACTATTTTCAAGACCGCTGTGGTTGATATGGAAATAGTATTATTTTCTTATTTCTCTAAATCTTACAGGTAAATTTAAGCAAATTGTTCTTGTTCTGTTGGCAGATAATTTTGCTAATTTGAAGTAATAATTTTCTTATTTTATTATATTTTTTCTTAAATTTTCCACTGTCCATTTTTTTATAATAATATATTATTATTATTATTATTATTATTATTATTATTATTATTATTATTATCATTATTATTATTATTATTATTATTATTGTTATTATTATTTTTGCTGGAAACAATCCCAATCCTAGTGCTCGCAGTTAGTAGCGAGTGAATGGGCATCCAGGCAACTCTTGGCCCGTGGATTGACGGCTGGATCAACTACATTACCGCCTCGATTGGGAATTTAATTAATGACATTGAGTTGTTCTATGGCGGCACGGTGGTCGAGTGGTTAGCACGTCCGCCTCCCAGTTCTGAGGACTGGTTCGAGTCCAGGCTCCGGCCTTCCTGGGTAGAGTTTGCATGTTCTCCCCGTGCCCGCGTGGGTCTTCTCTGGGTACTCCGGTCTCCTCCCACATTCCAAAGACATGCATGGCAGGTTAATTGGGTGCTCCGAATTGTCCCTAGGTGTGCTTGTTGTGAGTGTGGATGGTTGTTCGTCTCTGTGTGCCCTGCGATTGGCTGGCAACCAGTCCAGGGTGTCCCCTGCCTACTGCCCAGAGCCAGCTGAGATAGGTGCCAGCACCCCCCGCGACCCTAGTGAGGAATAAGTGGTCAAGAAAAATGGATGGATGGAGTTGTTCTATTAATTAATCGTGGCATCTAAGGAAGATGCATTTTTGGGGTGTAGGCATAGCTAGCTACCTAACTACACGCTGATAGAAATGGGCAGAATAATAATGAACGATGGAGTTCAAGTTCATACGCAGTGGTGGTCGGTGGTAATGCCAGGGCGCCTTTTTAGCCATGGCCCAACAAATTCAAAATTCTGCCCTCTAAATTTTTGGTCTTTTCACGTTTTCTGCAATTATCTTCAAACGTGTAATGTATTTAGAAAAGCAATTTTTTAATTGACTTTGCCAATCTCTCACAGGTTTATCACAAAGAAAATATTCTTGACCTCTTTTGATGCAATGAAAAGCAGATTGTTAATCTGTGCAAAAACATAAACAAAAACGAATAATTACCTCTCTGGTAATGACTCACAACTACACTTTTTTTTTTTTTTTTAATACAAACATGGTGACCCTATTTCAGGCGTGCCACACACTCATGCTGAGTGGCACACATAACAACCACCCTGTGCTATTGCCATTTACGAATAGTTGCGATGCTGTGATGCAGTCAGTAAACACCACTTTTCACAGGAGGAGGAGACCGAGCACTACAGCGAATAGCTCGATGCTTTTCTGGCTAAAAAAAAAAAAAAAAAAAAAAAAAATGGGGGTGGTAATGTACGCTGTTATCTCCTGTCGCATTGATTACTGCAACACTCTACTTTCTGGTCTTCCTGAAATAACTTGGAAATAAGCAATAACTGCACAATTCAGCAACCTGTCTGCTGACAAGGACCGGGAAGAGAGAGCACATCACAAAGGTTTTACTGGCCCTGCATTAGGAATTGATTTGAAGATTCTTTTTTTTATCCATCCATACATGGACGGATGGATGGATGGATACAAAAATAATTTTTTTTACATATTAACGTTTTGACATATCAACTTGTGGACCCTCAGGTCTTTCGATACCACCCTTTTGGTCAAACCCAGCAGCAGATGTAAGATCCACGGCGAGACGTCGTTGCAGGTCTACGGACCTTTTTATTTTAGTCTTCCTATATTTTCTAATTCAATAGTTTTATTTAGCTTTTTATTTGTTTTCTGGTTGCAGAGGGTGTGGCTGTGTGAGAAAGCTGTGTTTTATTTTTATTAGGAAGCAGGCATTTTCAAGTTCCTAGTCAGAGGAATTGGAACGTCCAATGAGGTTGATTTTCCTAAAAAAAGTATCTTTGTAGCCATATACATAGTAGTTGAAAAATATTTGCTGGTAGAAATTAATTATGGGGTTGATCACCGCTGCAGTATGTCTGGTTAGAACATAACTTGTCCAGGTGAAGCAATGATTCAGACCAATTTATCTATTTCTATTGTTTAATTATGGGGATAGGGTGGGGATTTATGGGTGTGGTTTCTGTAAAGTAAATACAATACAATACAATACAATACAAATGTAAGAGAACCGATTGTATGGCTATAATGCAATACTACTTAGCTGACATACTTAGTGATACATAATTCCAAAATAGTACAAATAACATTAACCTATAAACCTATAAGTTAACCATTAACCTATAAGTTACATTGAGGCACCTACCTGCGAATGCACTCACACATTAAGAAATTAAGCTAAGCTTGAACATGTCGAGACCAACTTTGCTTGTCGATTAGCATGGGTCTTAACAACAAACATAGGTGGCCAAGAGGGGCCTAACTATAATTAAAACTGTGCCAATCAACTGACCAACATAGGGCGCTGCAACCTCACAAACAGTTCAATCTGGCCTTTTTAACAGTATTAGTCCACGTTTATATTGTAAATTTGCTGCTGTGCAAAATTCATTTTTCGTGTTTACACAGCAAATTGGTTAGTGTAAAATTTCTACTGTTACATCAAATATGCAGTAGGCAGCGTTTCTTTTCTTTTTTTAACACTGTTCAAATAAAAAGTTACACTGTCAGAGTCAATTTACTTGAGTGTTGGTGGGTGTAACCTGAATAGCACTACCTTGAGTGTTAAATTGACCACACGATCATTTCATTGAGGACAAAAAAAAACGTTCCAATTTCCAGCACGCTGTCAACATTTCAATAGCAATCCATCAAGTTGTTGTTACTGAGGTGGCGTGGATCAATGGTAGAGTGAACCCTGAGCGCATGGGTTCGTTTCCAGGCGAGTGATTATGTCAAAGTATCCTTGAGCAGAATACTGGACCCCCAGTTGCTCCTAATGCTCTGTCATCAGTAGTCAAAATGTAAAAAAGCGCTTTGAGGTCCTTGTAAGGAGGACAAACGCTATATAAATGAAGTACCATTTAGTTTGTATTCAATTTTTAACACGGACAGTCGCAAGTGTTTAAACAAGTGTAAGTGTAGTTTGGCAGAATTAAATGTTTAACTCTGACACTGGTATGGCGTATTTTCAACACTACGCAGTGTTTATCATGGTATCTTTCTAACATTTAAATAAAGTATTGGAGTAACACTGGTTCAAGTGTGAAAGAAGTAACACTTTGAAAAGTGTCAGATTTACACTCATTGGCGTGAACACATATAAACACTTTTGTAATGTTAGATTTAACACTCTCAATGTTAATCTAACTGGCGATTTTGCTGTGTAGAGAAGGGATGCACATTCAGAATGTTTTTTAAACCAATCAATTAACGTTGATCAATCAATTTCCATAGCATATCCTTAATCTGGATGGAACAGAATATATATATATTTTTTATTTCTGATGCATTTAAAAGTCTTGTTATTTGCAAAAGCTATATTAACTATTTAAAAAAAAATGGCATTTGGTTTGAATAATTTTGATTTATTTATTGTATAACGATATTCAAATAATAAACATTAAGCAAACATGTTTTCAATTAACTAATTAAATGCGATTTTCTGTTATTAACAGTGTTACATTATCATAGCTCAGTTTCAGCATTTTCTTTTTTCATTCCTTCCCTCGCTGCCTGCCTTCCTCCTCTGCCAAGTTGTCATCTCGAACCAAGCCAGTATTTATCTCACTGCTTCTCAGCCACATGAGGACATTCTACCACTTGCTCAGCACCTTCCTGTTGCTGGCCTGTCCGTTTTTGTTTGTTTGTTTGTTTTTTTGTTTTTGTTTTTCGGGTATACAAGTATGTGTATGGATGGCAACATTGTTGAAATGATCCCAAGCTGGAAAAAAAAAGACAATTCATTTGCATATTGTACCAGCTCCACCCTCTCGCACGCTCACACACCAAGTGAATGTCATGTCACATTCTTGTCAGCTCACTTACGTCACAACACACAACCAAATGTCAGAAATAATATAGTTTGCATCATACAAAATGGAAATATGTGCACAAACACGTGTCTGTCTATCTAGTCGATAGCTAAGTCCATTTGTAGAGAGATGGCTTTCAGTTGCCATACACTGACTGTAGTGATATTTTTTTATCTAAAGGGGGCAATGTTGCGCTACAGGACAATGTACCCACTCAGTGGCTGGATGAACCCTAATGATCCCACAGGAGAGTGAAAGCTGATAAGGAACGAAATTGTCTCATTTGAAGCAAAACAGATAAGTAAGGAGGTTAGAGACATTACATGTATTACAAGATGAAGGGAAATTAGGAGCTGATACGTCTGTGGACTTTGAGAAAGAGGCCGATTGGCTGCTGGTGTGGGTGAGATTGTGTATTCCCTCATCTGGGCTCTCCACATCTCACAAGTGTCACTAGTAAGATGAAAGGAATCTTGTGTTTGGATAATTAAGATTCTGTTTCCTCGCTCTTGGCACCTGAAGAACCTACATTATGACATGGGAAAATCCTTGTTATAAACGCATTGAAGCCAAATGAAAGAACGTAGACTTGCCGATGACAATAAACATATGGAGGAGGTGAAACAGCGACATGCACAAACAGATGTTTGAATATGTAGACAGATTGACTGCCACAATAAATGGGGGATGCTGGTTGAAGGTGGGGGTTTGCTCTCAGCCGTCTCGCTCGCTGAGTTGCATGTTCACCTCTCTGTTCCACTGATGTTACCAAAGAGCGAGCGTGTACACACACTGTTAAGATGCTAATAATTCAAAGAGCCTGGAAAATGAATTGAGAGATTTACTCCTCAATAAGTATACATATTTGAAGATAATTGCTGCAAATATGTGCAAAGACTAAGAACAATGAGTACTGAATTATGGAGTAGAGCGATACTGCGAACTGTTTTTCATCATTTCAGTCGATCCTGAAATTTTGCAGAATCATGTGATGCACTATGGAGTCCAGTATTAAGTCCCCCTTCCCCTTCCATAGAACAATCTTTGTCTGCATCAGTGGTTTTCTGGCACAATTCTGAGTTAATTAGATATAATAACTTGGCCCACTTCTACGACAACGTGCAGCTAGCTAGCTAGCTCGCTAACTAGCTAGCTATGCCTACATCCAAAGAATGCATTTTGCCTAAATAACACAATTTACAAAACAGCTTGATGGTGTTATTTAAAATGTGAAGTGTACTTTCTCTTAACAATACTCTACTGTGGTGTCTTACAAATTTATTTTAATTTTACAGGGACTTAAATGATTAATAAAATTCATCATGTGAAGGCACTGATCTCACAATAATTCTCAACATTGATTTACCAAGGTAGAACAAAAATGAACATCATCACTCTGAAAGTTTATATATATATATATATATATATTTTAATGATAATTTCTACTGCACTCCTTGGCGAGTTATTTTCAGAACAGGCCCGCAGGCTACTCAAGCGGTCTTTGGCGCTTGTGAGCACCATGTTTGTGCCACCTGTTCTAAACATCCATTCTTGGCCGGCTTCAAGACTACTACAGATTTGATGTATTGAGCAACACTAAACCCACTAAAAAAATATAATCTGAGCCCCCCCACCCCACACACACACATCCATATTGGTTTGGAAGCTGTACACTACTTAGCCTGATGGTGGCAGTAATGTGACAGGTAGAATCACCAAACGCCAACTAAAGCTAAACTCGAGCAGCGACTTAGGCATTTTTCAGCCCTCTGATTGGTTCAGCTATTTGATTCCTCTGATTGGTTTGTGCTTAAAATGCACACTAGAGGTTGATTTACAGGGGAGGATGAGACAGGCAGGTGCAAAGAAAAGTATGATGCGTTTCATTTAAAGTTTTTATATTGAGAAATATTGATCTAACTTTTGCACTGGTAGCACTGGTGCTACCAACTTTTTCAGTTGGTCATGTGATGCTACACAGGTTTAGTGGCACCTTTTTTGGGGGAGATACAGCATGACTCTATTTGCTGATGTATAGTCTCAATTTGCATAGTGAATTTTCAAGATGACGTGAAGATTGACAGCGACACAAAAAAAAAGGGACAACGACTCGATACGGCTGCATAATATTTTACTGCAACAAATATGTCTGCAATAAATCATGTCAATTATTTTATATTGCTTTAAAAGAAATGGGGTGGGGAAAAAGGCTTTCTTTTGTGAACATTAATTTGTTCAATGCATAGGGGCCATCTTAGCCTGCCTCTGCCTAGCATCCGTCAAACCTGGCCCTTCAACACTCCTTTGGATTAGGTCGTCCGATGCAGTGTTTCCCAACCAGGGGTATGCGAGCACATTGCAAGGGAGTACAGTCTATGAAAACTAGCGTTAATTTCGTCAACAAAAACTAAACAAAAATAATTTCATCAACACACATTTTCCACCAGACTAAAACTAGACTAGGCTAGACTAGACTAAAACCCTCATTAATAAACAGTAGGTGGGTTATGCTCTGGGGTTGGATCTCAAAAACACAGACACAAATAAGACTAACTATTTATTCACATCGAGAGGCGTGGAACAAACTTGACTAGACAAGAAACAATGAGAGTTGCACAGAGGAACAGAGGTAATAATATGACAAAAACACACACTTCTCAGACGGCTTATATAGACAAATCGATCTGATTGGCTGGGGCTAGACGATCATGACCCTCAAGGTCATTAACATACATACATAACCCTTGCGTGAGAGGTAAACATAACCCTTGCGTGACCCTAGTCATGACAGTAAGCATAACCCTTGCATGACCCTAGTAATGACAGTAAGCATAACCCTTACATGACCCTAGTCATGACAGTAAACATAACCATCGCATGACCCTAGTCATGACAGTAAGCATAACCCTTGCAAGACCCTAGTCATGACAAGAGGGACTAAATCAGTTTGCATTTTTCGTCAACTAATGAAGATGAGACGAAAATGTCCTTCACTTCATAACTGGACTAAAATCTATGGACATTTTAGTTCATGAACAAAAATGAGATGAAAATTACAAATTTGTAAAATCTTGTCTCTGCTATTCTGTCACATCTGTGACACTGTCAGATAATGTGACACAGCACAAACACATGGGACAAACAGGAGATGGATTCACAGTGAAAGGTTAAAAAAAAAAATATTGTAATTGCTAACTAATGCTGGCTAACTTACTCGCTCATAGCATGGAGCCATAGTAGCCACTGTAATATTGTGCCAAGTTGTTTTTCAACAAAAAGATGAGAAAATTTGATGTGAAATAGTTTTAGATCTCAAAAGGTTCAATATGATCTGCTGACAAAAAAAAAAAAAAAAAAATATATATATATATATATATATATATATATATATATATATATATATATATATATATATATATATATATATATATATATATAGGAGTAAAATGGTTGTCCTGACTAAAACTAGACTAAAACGTTGGCAGTTTTTGTTGTCTAAAACTAGAGGAATAAAATGTTTTCTTGGACTAAAATAAAGACTAAAATGAAAGCTTTATAGTGGGCAAAAAAGGACTAAATAAAAATGGGATGATAAAACCTAACAAGTGTGATTGAGAATGTACTAAAACTGAGACTAAATTTAAAAATGGCAGGCAAAATTAACACTAATGGAAACTCAGGTAACTGATAAAAATAAAATAAAACTGCTTTACAATGAGTGACTCAGTATTATTCTTGTTCAATGTTTTGTTTAATGTCTCTTTAAAGGAGACTATTATAAAGGTATTTTTGATGGGAAATTCTATAAGAATTATGTATATAAAAACATCTAGTATGCTGAAGGAAAACAAAGAGCAATTTTAGTCAACTAAATTGACAATTTAGTTGACTAAAATTGCTCTTTGTTTTCGTTGACTAAAATTGGATTAACACTAAAATGCATTCAGATGACAAAATTACAATTAAAACCAATGTAAAAGTAAATGTTATATTTTCGAGGTAGCGTTGTATTGATGTTGAAAATTGACAATCGCTTTGAGCCGCGACGCCTTCCACGTCAATTTCAAAATAGAAATTACAAGGCAATTACATCGACGTCAATGTAGGCTATGACTTGGAAGGCTTTTATTTTGAAGTTGGACTCTGCAGCGCGTTCCGCGGACTACATACGTAGAACCCGAGTCCCGAACCGTGGCGTTTGATGCAAACGGATCTCGGGTCAAAAATGAGTCGTCGCACCACTCATTAAAACGTGTATTCGCACCGTGCGACTGGATTAATTTTTCACCAGCACAGGCTGAACAGTTGGCCGCATTTGTGGGTGAAATTGCCACAGTCTCGAGCTCTGTTGATTGTCAACTGCTATATAGTTGTGTTGATGTTTGGAGTTATTGGGAGACGAAAATGTCCTCCACTTCATAACAACTGGACTAAAATCTATGGACATTTTAGTTCATGAACAAAAAGGCATTCTTTGCTTTAGTGATAATGGTATTCATCCACAAATATGCCAAATGTCTCTTCTTTAATACCACACTTAGTTATAGTGTTTTTGTACATTACTCTGCGACAAAGGGGCATGCAGGTGCTCAATATTGAAAAGTTGGCACATTGAACTTCTTTTTGTGGAAACAATATACCGTATTTTCCGCACTATAAGGCGCACCTCATTATAAGGCGCACCTTCAATGAATGACATATTTAAAAAACTTTTTTCATATATAAGGCGCTACAGTCGAGGCTGGGGTTACGTTATGCATCCATTAGATGGTGCTGGGCTAAAGGGAATGTCAACAAAACAGTCAGATAGGTCAGTCAAACTTTATTAATAGATTACAAACCAGCTTTCTGATAACTCCATTCACTCCCAAACTGAATAAACAGCTGTTTTATTATTTTCTCTGAGGTAAAGTATTAGTATTAGTAGCTAGCGATCTAAGATGGCGGGATCTTCTGCGCATGCGCGTCACCGATCGCGCAGGGTCACCGATAGCGTCTTGACAGCGAGACCTGTTGCGGCTCAATATTGATCCATATATAATGCGCACTGGATTATAAGGCGCATGGTCAGCTTTTGAAAAAATTGAAGACTTTTAGGTGCGCCTTATAGTCGTGAAAATACGGTACTGTAAATATAACCATGCCATATAAATTTGTAGCTTCTTCTTTTATGGAAATTATCAAGTAGATGGAGGTGGAGGCCGGGGCTAAAGACACTGGCCTGGACAGGGGATCGAGCAGTAAGATTGCATTTTATTTTAGGATGGTAATAAACCTGGAAAGGCATTCTGAAAAAGCTGGCATGATTGCAGGCTATTGATGAGAGCAGGCTACTAAACGACAAGGAGGTCTCCAGCAAAGATGTGTGGCATTTGCTTTACCAGATATCCTCCTGACTACCAGCACATTTCAAATGTGTCCTCTGTAGTGGACCTTTTTAAACCTGTATATCTCCCACCCAGTGCATATGACTGAATTAACTCCTTTTTTGCTCTATAGAGGACATTCAGAGCTTTCCAATGATACCAAATGTGTACTTTGATTGCATCATAAAAGAAAATGGCTTCCCTCAGTACAAGCACTTTTTAGGGAAGAGGAAAAGTAAATGTATAACACTTTTTATTGAACATATTTAACTTTAAATGTTGTTAGCATGTTTCCTATAAGACTCTTAAGAACACATTAAAGTGTTATTTGAATTATTTTAACTGTATTTGAGCCTAGCATTTAAGTTTTAAAAAATGTCCTCTGTAGTGGACACATCATAGCTTAAAAATAAAAACTTCGTTTTTCAAAAATTTCTTTTGCAGTATTCCAGTTACTTCACAAAGATTGGGGAATATCAAAATAAACATGATTGGACAATATTTTCTTTCCTGGCAGTCAGGAGGATATCAATGCTGCAGAGTGCGGTGCAGGGATAACCAATTGCTCCAAAGTACTCTTTTGTTGTTCTCATTTTTATATGTTGTCCTTTGTTACGTATATTGTGTTCGACTGTACTGCCACATGTATACAATTAATCAAGAGGCAGTTTACCATTAGAAAGAGTAACTGGCGAAAACCCAGCAAGCATCGGTAGGACGTGTTAGCGCCACTTAGGAAGCCTGGAGCCAAGTTTTAAACCACAAACTTCAGAACTGTGAGTAGAGGCGGCAAATCCAGGTTCAGAGAGTCAACACCCTGCCACGGTTTGGCTTTAGCCCCTTGTGCTAGCTAGCTAGCATGTAAACGAGCACCATGGGAGCTGACACCTGGGGCTAAAGCCAAACTGTGGTAGGGTTTTTAATTTCTGGATCTGGATTTGTCACTTCTGAGGTCTGTGAGGCCCATGTGCTAACCACCAACTTCCAATGACACACTAACACATTCCATGTTGTTGTTGTGTGTTGCTGTGACATATAGTCATTGTTTGTGGATCTGTAGTCTTTGCTGTTAACGCTGTAAGCCTCTCAGTCTTCCTGGTGACTTGCAGACAGGCAGAGAAAGAAAAGGAGAAAATATCACCTGAAAAATGCTCAGGGAAAGCACAAGCAGAGCCACAAAGCTTGTTTCCTCGATAGCTACAGACAACTTCTTTCCAGGTTTGTTACCCTCCTGTGATCATCCCTCCAACATGGGAGCCAATACTTTCACCTGCCTCGACGCGCTCAAAATAAACAGAGCAAATAAGAGCCCCTTTCCAATAACAAGTATCTGATGTTCTCCTGCTACCTCTCGCAGCCCATGGCACACATCTGAGGAGTTAGCGAGATAGCACACATTGCTCCTCTGGCAGAACAGCTGAAATCAGATGGGGGCGAAAGCGTCTCTCTTCTTTTTTTTGTTGTTGTCTTTCAGCAACCTGCGATGTTTCTTTCTTATGAGCAAGAATGACCCAGAAAGCACACAAACAGCACGAGAGATTTGCACACCCTTTTGTAATAAACAGGAGCTGTTGCTTTATGAGGCTCTACTGAAACCGCATCATTGAGCTTTTTATCCATTACCGTACGCGGTGGAAATATACTCCCCCAGGCCTGTTGTAGCTTTGTTCTGTGTCTTGTTTGATTTACCTGCCAGGGCTACATTCATGTGGCATATTGTGCTAATGCACAAATGGGAATTACGCTTGGATTTCAGTTTGTGTTGCTAACATGCTGCGTTTAGACAGTCGGTCCCAAAAACAACAAGATAGATAAAGGCACTCAGAACAGTGTGTAAATGTCTAACATTTTAGGTAGTGAGTTTTCTCTCTCTCTCTCTCTCTCTCTCTCTCTCTCTCTCTCTCTCTCTCTCTCTCTCTCTCTCTCTCTGTCAGACCACGAATGATCAAAATGTTAATTTTAATTTAAAACTGTAACTTTTTAGTATGCTAAATTAGTCAAGGCTAGTTTTGACTTGCAGTCTTTAGGGTGACCAAACATACTCTTTTGACTCTCATGTCTTGTTACATCCTTTCCGGGCATCTAGATGGGTTTTATAAATTCGGTTTTCTTTGTGCGGCAAATGGGAGGCGGAATGCACTGTTACCGTGACTGGTAGACGGTGGACTGCTCCCAACACCCAAAGCATGTAGGGAAAAGAGAAAGGCGGATTTTGTGTGTGCTGTTATTGTTATATATTAAGAAATAGGGGTGTTAAAAAAAAAAATCGATTCGGCAATATATCGCGATACTACATCGCGCGATTCTCTTTTTTTTTTTTTTTTTTTTTTTTTTCTTTTTTTTTGAAGAGCTCAGAATTGTTCATTCGGTAGTCTTACCGATTCAACGTCTTGTCATCATTGCTCTTTTCTTTTTTTTTTTTTTTTTTTTTTTTTTTTTTTGTGTGTATGTGTGCGTGCGTTTGCGTGCGTTTGCGTGCGTGCGTTTGCGTGCGTGCGTGCGTTTGCGTGTGTGCGTTTGCGTGCGTTTGCGTGCGTGCGTGTGCGTGCGTGCAAATACGTATAAATTTATACTCATTCATTCACCTAAAACCTTATAAATATCCCATTACCCTTCGCCTTAACCAGGTACTTCAGAATCTTGCCAGAGTCGTGAGATTTAAATGGTCAGGAGACCAGAGAAAAGGTCAGAAAAAAAAAGAAATAAAGAGAAAAGAAAGGTAAATCAAAGTGACATCCAGCACCGACCAAACACTTCCTGCCTTCCCCATGATTACAAAATCAAAGTCTTACGCCAACCCCGGAAGCCTCTAAATTCCAGCAAATTTAGCGAGATCTCAAGAGCCCAGAGGAAAAACTAAAGAGAGGAAGGAGGGAAGGATCGATAAGGCAGAGTGAGATCAATAGAAGCCAGTACATCCAATCCATCAAAGTGAAGTCCAGCACCAACAAGACCCCTCCTGCGTGGTTACAAAACCGGAGTCTTATGCCAACCCCAGAAACCTCATACTTCTAATAAATTAAGATCTCAAGTGACCAGAGGAAAAACTAAAGAGAGAAAGGAGGGAAGGATAGATAAAGCAAAGTGAGAACCACAGACACCAGCACCAACTGATTCAAGGGGCTGTGGGAGGGAGAGGGTACTTCTGTTGAGTTTCAGTAGATGCTGGTGCGACGGATCTGGCATGCATAAGGACCACCACCAAAGAAAGAAGCCGTCAACCGCGGTCCAGCAAAGCGAGCACCCCCCCCCCCCCCGGAATCCCCAGGCCGCGGCAGCACCAAGGCCACCCCCAAGCCACCCGAGCGGACACCGGTCGGCGAGCCGACCCAGACACCCGGAACACCCCCGCCCCAGCTCCGGCCCACACCCCCGAGCCCAAGGCCGCAGAACGAGGCCCAGCGGGCCCCCACAGCGCCCCACCGGTCCCCAGCCCCCATCCCCCCACGACCCCCCCGCACCCCACCCAAACCCGCCATCCACCACGACCCAGGCCCCACCACCCCCGACCCCCAAACCCCCGAACACACCCCGACCCCCAGCACCCAACCCCCCACCCACCCATACCTCCACCCCCCCAAACAAGCCGCCCCCCCCCGACGGCCGCCACCCCCCCCCCGCGAACCCGGCCCCCCGCGAGAACCCCCCACCCCCCCCCCCGGAAACCGGCACCGGGCAGCAGCGCAGAGAGGGAAGATGTGCCCACCCCACCTCCAGCCGCGCGAGATTTGCACAGCGGCGGGAGGGGGGAAGCAGAGGAGGAAGCACCAGGGGAGAAGGCGGAACACCAGAACACCGAGCCCGGTGGGGAGAGGCCCCGGTCGTCACGCCAGAGTACGAGTGACACCTAACCCTGTTACTGAGTCCGCCAGCTCGCCGACTGGCGAGCTCTACCCTTACACCGTGAATGTGGCCCCACCCAGTGTATATACAAGTGTGTGCGTGTGGTGCATTAAAATTGGGAGCAGGTGAGTCGGAGCAGAGGGAAAAAATTTCCCCTACTCCGACACACCCGTATCCCCCCCCAAAAAAATGAATATGTATATGTGTGGTGCATTAAAAAAGGGAATGGAGGGACAAAGTGGTGGGGCAGGGACACAAATGGGGGGGACCACAGCGCTGCCAGGCACTGCAGTCCATCCCCTCTGATGGCTCCCCGCCCCAACTCACCCCTCCCCTTGGACGTGAGGTGCATTAAAATTGGAGGGGAGTTGAAGACGGTGTTTCCACCCTTCCCCACCCCACCAAGAAATGTGTTGTGTGCCCTATGTGTATATTTACAAAGTGTATAGTGCAAGCTAGTGAAGTGAGTAAGAGGAGCGACCAGCGGGGCCTCACCCAACCCGGCGGGTGTAGGTGGCACGCCCGCCCCCCAGCACCCCCACCCCCTGCCGCCCCCCACCTCATCCACCCGGCACCACAATGGGCGGACAGCCAGCGCAGCAGGGCTACCGGACAGCCCACCGGCCACCGGAGCCCGCCCGGGGCGCCAGGAGTTATACCGGAGTGGGGTAGGCCCCAAACCCTCGCCCGGCCCCCGGAGCCCGACGCCCGGGCCGGGGAGGGAGCCCCAGGCCCAGGGAGAGGGAGGGGGAGGGGCCGCAGGGCAGACAGGGAAGGGGGGGGGGCGGGGGAAGCGGGGAGAAGACGACAAGAAGGCGAAAGGGCGGCTGCAGGGCAGGAGGCGGGGGGGGGAGAGGAGGAGGGAGGGCGACAAGGGAAAAGGGACCGGGAGGCAGAGGAGGATGGGCGGGAGGAGGCGAGGAGGGAGAGGCGACGGGGGGGAGGAAGGGGGAGGGGAGAGGGAACCACGGGGCACACCGGAGGCCCACCCACCCCGAACCGCGCCGCCGGGCACGGAGCAGCGGACCGCGCCGGGACGGCACCGCCCCGGGCACCAGGGGAAGCACCCCAACACCGCACCCCACAGGGGGCCCAGGGAGCGGCCAAGACGCAACCGCCACCGAGCAGACAACGGGGGGGGGGGGGGCAGAACCACCCCCGCCCGACCACAGGGGACGGCGTCAAGAAAATTGACTAATTAGCATGCAGTAACACCAAGTGTTGATGCTTAGTGCCCACTAGAAATAGATCTTAAGGAGTTATTGAGTATAGTGTCGCGCGATTCTCGAATCGATTCAATAATCGGCAGAATCGATTTTTTTATTTTTTATTTTTTTTTATTTGATTTTTTTTAGGATTCACACCTTGAGCATGGAAGAATGTCATATGAACGGCACATTAAGCCTTAATATTTTTATTTTAATGCTGTTCAAACATGAAACAGATTACAACCTCTATAAAACTGAAATTTCAGATTAATAAATAATACATTTTCATATAAATCTTACACTCTACAAGCTTACTGATTAGTATTTTCTAAATATGAATGAAAAAAAATCGCAACAATCGACTTATAAATTCGTATCGGGATTAATCGGTATCGAATCGTGACCATTCGTATCGGGATTAATCGGTATCGAATCGAATCGTGACCTGTGAATCGTGATACGAATCGAATCGTCAGGTACTAGGCAATTCACACCCCTATTAAGAAAGGTTTTTTTTTTTTTTGAAAGAAAAAAGTAGGTCCCTTAATGATTTAAGCATTGAGCTACCACGCCAGAGGGTGCCAGTACGATCCCTTGCTCTCCCCAGTAAAAATATATACAGTATAAATAAATAAAGGCTGATTGCAGGAGCAAAGAAAGGTTGGCCTTACAGCAGTGGTAACAAACATATGGCTCGGGGGCCAGAACTGGCCGCTCAGGGAGTCCAATATGGCCCGTGAGGGTCGAACACAAACTGTAGTTTTTGACTAAAGTTTATCTGTTGTTGCTAATTTTGTCCACTGGAGGGACGTAAGTAGTAACGTTGCAGCTGACGGAACGCATGTAACACTTTAGTGTAAAGCACAGAGCACTTTCTTTTGTTTTTATTGTTAGTTAACTGTAATGTTTTTTAGCTATAGTATTTATTATGTGTGTTTTTTATGTATTGGTTTAATGCCTGATTATTATTTTTTTTTAACTTGCTCATATGCCATTGAATTGCCCCTCGGGGGCAAATAAAGTGATTATGAATTGAATTGAACTGCTGAAAGATTTGATGCCAAAAATTAGCACTCATTTTGTTGAGAAATTTCAGGTTACTCTGCAATAAGACAATAATAAATGTGAATATTTTCAGGATATACATGTAAATACCCCGGAAAAAAAAAAAAAAAGATTTTTATTTTTTTTTTTACCTGTCATTATTTATAGCTTATTAGGGCACGAACACACTGACCGATCCGGCCCACTTGAGATCAAATTTGGTTGAAAGTGGCCCTCTACAGCATTGTGCCATTATTTATTCAGTATCATACTTAAAAAAAAAAAAAAAAAAAGAGTTACTTTTTTTTTCTACCCATACAGGGGGTCCCATCCACCCATGTTAAAATAGTTGAAATGTATGGCATCTTTGTGTAAACCTTGAGTATCATTTAAGTATCTCGAGGCTGGCTTGAGTGTCCTCTTTGGTGGAAATTAAAATGTGGCCAGTAAGCATCTAAAGTAGGGTGGGCCGCAGTCCTGCAGGTTTTGGATATTTTCCTTCTTCAACACAGCTGATTCATGATCAGCTCATCATCAAGCTCTGCAGAAGCCTGATAACGAGCCTGTTTGTCATGTCTGGGGTCACGCCAGGGTTAAGTTTGAGTTCATGACCTGTTAAGTTGGGTTGACGACCGTGAGGTCAAGTGTCTGTTTTGTACTAATATAACAAGTGTCTGTTTTGAACTGATGTAACCATCATATAACCATCTTCTAGTTTAAACTAGTTTTAGGCTATGTGATGTCAATCTTTAATCCTTTAGGTGATGTCTGGACCTATGTGATGTCGTTCTTTAGTCCTTTACTTGCTACAACCAATCAGATCAATTCAATGAGAATTGTGTGTGTTTTGCCGGATTATTGCTTTCTGTTCCTCTGTGCAACTCTCTTTGTTTCTCGTCTAGTCAAGTTTGTTCCATGCCTCTCGATGTGAATAAATAGTTAAAACCTTATTTGTGTCTGCGCTTTGGGATCCAACCTTCAGCACACGACACTAGTAATTGGAATCAGCTGCACTTCGAGTAGGGAAATCTATAAAACCTGTAGGCCCTCGAGGACCGCAATTTGCCACCCCTGATCTAAAGGATTAACACAAGGTATGCGCTGCCTTTTTTGTGTGTGTGTGATGCCCCCACAGAAAGTGTAATTAGCATAGATATGTATATGGAAAAAAACTACTGACAAAAAAAAAAATTTAGTAGTGATCTGACTTTGAGTTTTTTGAGCTGTCAAAGTTTTAGTTGTGTAAACTGCGAATGGCTGGGAAACAGTCCAGGGTGTACCCCGCCTACTGCCCGAAGCCAGCTGGGATACGCTCCAGCACCCCCGCGACCCTTGTGAGGAACAGGCGGTTAAGAAAATGGATGGATGTATGGACTACTGTAAATGGCGTTGCCGGAATTCACATCAAGCAACAGATAGTGAACAATTCAGTGTGTGACCAACAGAGGTGGGTAGAGTAGCCAAAAATTGTACTCAAGTAAGAGTAGTGTTACTTCAAAATAATATTTCCCAAGTAAAAGTAAAAAGTAGTCATTAAAAAAATTACTCAAGTAGAAGTAAAAAAGTATTCAAGTACTGAGTAACTGCTTGAACATTTTCTGATTTATTTTTTAAAAACAATGTAATCAGACAGACAAAAACATTCATTTTGTTGGGGTGAATCCTCTGTTGACAAAAAATATCAGGCTATGAGTTTACAGGCGAGTAAGCCATTGAAATCACACATTCAGTTTAATTTGCAAAGTTAAATTAAGTTAGCTTTCTTAGAGTAGGATTTCTGATGATTAATGTATTAAATCTGAGTGTACACTGAAAATATTGCGGTCACTAAATTTCTGTTAATACCCATCCAGCATAACAATTAGAAACTTGTACTTTTTAGCCTAAATCTTTTTTGTTTACATATGCTATCATTGCTACATTGAATAAGACGTTGATATGTTTTCTTACCAGGTTCTGGCATTACATGGAGTCAAGTGTTTATCTGTTACCAAAACTATCTTTACCGTTAATAATTTGCAACTTCGTGGCTACTTGCCAATTCATGCCTCCATATAACATGTATTGTGATCTGTTTCATTTATGGCAACAGTAAACAAAGTGTTTGCAAAAGAGTCTATGTGAAAAGGTCCTTTTCAACACTTAAGACAAATACCTGCCTAAATACAGCCAAAAGGGAATTTAGGTCAAACTTACCGCAACATGTTAACTCAGGTTCAATGTGTAATTTTTCTATGCCGAAATGTCCGTTTGTTTCGGCAGACACATAAGACACCGCATTATAAAGCTGTTATTCCGCACGGCGTGTAAGGTAAACATGCTAATTATATGGGGCCATGGGTGTTCGGCTTCGTCCTCTCCCGCTGCCATGTTCCAAATCCCGACAGTGTTTCCGCCGCCTGTGGTCACGTGACTGCATTGTTACGTCTGATTGGTAGAATGTTAAGGGAAGTAGTCGTCATGTGATTATTGTTGCTCCGTCGGATTGGTGAAACACAGTCATGTGGCAGAATCGCTGTTGGCGTCTCTGGTAAAGATAATGAACGAAAAAAAGGAGAAAAAAAAGTAACGACTTTAGTGTAGCCAAATATAGCGGAGTAAGTATAGCGATCCTTCTTCACACATCTACTCAAGTATTGTGTGGTAAAACTACTCTTAGAAGTAAATTTTTTTAAAAGAATTACTCATGTACATGTAACGGAGTAAATGTAACTCGTTACTACCCACCTCTGGTGACCAACCATTAATTATTAAATTAAACCTCTAAGTAAATCTTTTCATATCGGCGCATTTCTAAAAATGTGTCTCACAGTGAGCTGTCTAATACTCCGCTCTCTGCTAATTTACATAATTACTGATACCACACTGAGTTTCCCAGCCCATGACAGCGACGCTCGGTTCACGGATTTGCCATTGTCAAGTGACAGTTGGAAGCACTATCATGCTAAAAGCCGAAAGGTAATCAGAGCTACTAAGTACAGATTAGCGTTAGCTAACGGTATATCACTGGCATACTGCTTACCAGCACATACTCATACTTAGTTGATGATTCAGAGGTGGGAGATATTTGTGTTTGTCGATGTCAAGCGCACACTGCTACGCTAATTGACAAGTGGTGGCGTCCATTGGCAGTCTGGATGCTGTGGGGTGAGCATCTGCTTTTATTTATTTATTTTTTAGTATGAAGATAAGAGCTTAAAAGAAGCTGATATGGTGACTGAAAATCCCCCCTCAAATGGCTTGATTTGAATTCAGACCGATTAATGAATAACTAACACCTGGGAAATGTCATTTCTTTAAATAGTGTTTCTGCAGAGTCAAACTACCTTCATGATCACAAAACACAGTTGCGTCCCCAGAAGCTACATTTCCTCAGGCAGTTCGAAACTTTAAATGCATGTCTCTCCTTTGACGCCACCTACCAACCTGGCCTAGATAGAGTATAAAAAGATGTCTGCAAATTGTAACCCCAAATGGAAGCTTCTGTGAACATCCAACACAAATTTAAGAACACGCACATTCAGGTAAGTCATGAAGTACACACCATATACACCTAAGATATCACCATGACTCATTCCACAAACAACAGCTATCATAACACTAACATAAAGTAGTTGTTTGAAAATTTTAAGTATTAGTTTTAACCCCCATACGTTTTTTTTTTTTTTTTTGGCCTCACCTTCCTCCAAAGTTCATTGTGTTCCACAGGTAATTTGAGTAGCTTGTTTAAATCCCTTATACCTACTTATGCTATACTAAAAGGAGAGTGACCGTTGCTATGACTACAGTGGCAGGTGATACCTCTTCGATATATTAATATATGCAAATAAGAAAGACCTTTATCAGCATAGTTTTACATAAGAAAGGGACCATCTGTCTTGGGTTTTTAAGTTTTTTTTCCCATACAAAAATGTCACAAAAAGTCAGTTACAGTGCCTAACAGTTGCACTATGTCGCAGAGAGCCATAAAAAATATATAATAATAATAATTTAAGTACGACAAAAGAGAAAGTAGGAAGCCAGAGCTGTGATGAGAAATTCATGCTGAGAGTGAACACTTAAGATTAGATAAGAATAATTAGAGGTGCTTGACATCTCACATGATGACATTCTCATATTAGTAGTATCAAATTATTCAAGAACAATCAACAACATGACTTTATTAAGCTTGACAGGTTATATTTAATGCAATCCATTGTATGAAATATAAACTGCAGCATCCTCTCAATTGTCGCATCCAGCTGGCATGGCGCTAAAACGCTCTTGTTGCTACTCAAGCTTGATTTGAAGTTGTAGTGTTATTATTTAATCTTTTTAGAATCGATGAAGTTCTCGATTAGTCAATCGATTAATCAGATTCATTTAAATTTTGTATTAAAGTGTATTAGAAAAGCATTTTTTTCATGTTTACTGTTTATTAACAAGTGATTGGTGTTTTTTTGGTACTTCATATCCATATAGTGATTTTAAAAAAAGGGAGGATTTATGTTGCACTATATTACCGATTTGGTCATTGTTTTCAAATGTAAAAACAGATGTTTGTAAATGTCTTGTTTTGATTAAGCACAAAAGATAATTGGTCTTCTTTCATGAATGACTACAGACATTGATTTTGCAAGGCCCACAGAATATATTGTTCTACTGCTATAAAAACATGGAACCTAGCAAAAGAAAGATGAGAGTCTCTTAGGGGTGGGCGATATGGTAAAAATGTCATATCATGTTTCTTTAAAAATAAAATCACATTCTCGATTTTATCACAATTCTTTTTTTTTTTTTTTTTTTTTTTTTTTTTACATCTATTTCTAGACTAATCTGCACATTTCTGAACATTTTTGTAAAATTTAAAACATAAAGTTGAACTGTATAGACGATCTTGGCGATCTTTCAGCTTTATGAGATCATCAACACGTTAAAGTTCTTAACGATCTAATATTGTCATCTCGCCCACCCCTAGAGTCTCTTCTTTTATCAGGAAAAAAGGTATATTTCTATCTGTTTCCGTTTTGCAGCAATTAGCATTAGAAAATAGCTAAGTTTCATCATTATTCACAAATCTGTTTAGAATTGTAGGGAATTGTAGGTGTGGGTGGACGGGGGGGTGGGTGTTGGGGGTCGGTGTGTGTTCGGGGGTTTGGGGGCCGGGGGGTGGCGGGTATTGGGTGGGGTGCGGGGTGGTCGTGGGAGGGGGGGCGCTGTGGGGGTCCGCCGGCCTCGTTCTGCGGCCTTGGGCTCGGGGGTGTGGGCCGGGGCGGGGGTGTTCCGGGCGTCTGGGTTGGCTTGCCGACCGGTGTCTACCCGAGTGGCGTGAGGGTGGCCTTGGTGCTGCCGCGGTGCTCGCTTTGCTGGGCCGCGGTTGACGGCTTCTTTCTGTGGTGGATCACACCAGCATCTACTGAAACTCAAACAGAATTCGCCACTCCCTCCCACTGCTCGTTGAATCAGTGGGTGCTGGTGTCTGTGGATCTCACTTTGCTTTATCTATCCTTCCCTCCTTCCTCTCTTTAGTTTTTCCTCTGGTCACTTGAGATCTCCTCAATTTGTTGGAAGTTTGAGGTTTCTGCGGTTGGCGTAAGACTCTGGTTTTGTAACCACGCAGGAGGTGTTTGGTTGGTGCTGGATTTCACTTTGATGGACTGGATGTACTGGTTTCTATGGATCTCACTGTGCCTCATCGATCCTTCCCTCCTTCCTCTCTTTAGTTTTTCCTCTGGTCTCTTGAGATCTCGTTAATTTGTTGGAATTTAGAGGCTTCTGGAGTTGGCGTAAGACTTTGATTTTGTAACCATGGGGAAGGCAGGAAGTGTTTGGTCGGTGCTGGATTTCACTTTGATTTATCTTTCTTTTCTTTTTATCTTTTCTGACCTTTTCTCTAGTCTCCTGACCGTTTGAACCTCACGACTCTGGCGAGACTCTGAAGTATCTGGTTAAGGTGAAGGGTAATGGGATTTTTATGAGGTTTTAGGTGTATTAATGAGTATAAATTTATACGTATTTGCACGCATACGCACGCGCACACACGCACGCAAACGCACCCCCACAAACGCACGCACACAAACGCACACATACACGTAAATGACAGCAATGAGAGCAATGATGATAAGACGTTGAATCAGTAAGACTACCGAATGAACAATTCTGAGCTCTAGAAGGAAAAAAAAAACAAAAACAAAAAAACTAGAATTGTAGGGAAAAAGCTTGTTTTCAACATGTCCCTGGTTGATCTCTTATAATCTGCTGCCACCTGCTGGCCGTTTTTGTAATTACTACAATTTTTTCACCTGTTCACTGCAGTTGAGAGGTTGCATCAAAGCCTTATGTATGCTCTAGCATAAAAAAACAAAACCAAAAAAACGTGTAAATACGTCTTTGGGACACTTAAAACATTTAAACTATTACGTTTTTGGAAGGAAATGAATAAAAAAAAACTTGATTTATGAAAATAGTTGTCGATTAATTTGATAATCGATTACTTGTCGATAAATTGATTAATTTTGACAGCTCAAGTTTGAAGTCTACCCCATTTTGTCTCCACTCAAGGGCTGCTACTGCCAAAATGTAGCCACCGAGGTTCCTAAGTTAGTTTACCAAACAGGTAACGTCATTGCTTTCCTCTTGCATAGTCATAAACAAAACACAAGTGCATTTCCCCACCCCCCCCGGCTGCATTCCCCAGCCAAAGTCCCGCAGCCATCTCTCAACATTTACAACCACATTAAATTGGCTTTATCCAGCAGCTGTTACCGCAACAATTCAAGTGGTATTTTCAAAGAAATCATCCTGCACAACAGAGGGGATTTTCTGGACCCACTGGACTTTCGCCCACTTCATTTGAGCACACCAATGGGCTATTTTGCAAACCATGCGCTGATGGCCGACGTGGCGGCATTGATGTGCCTCTTTGACAGAACATAAACAGCCTCATCGCCATCCCGCTTGTTTCATTTGAACATTAAGCATTTCAAATCACTGGCACCACGAACCTACTCGCCACTTTGCCCACCGTCCTCCAAAACTTGACTCATGATTTCTGACTTGTAAAAGCCTGTGGCTGCAGACCCAGTTACAAAATGGATTGTGCAGTTCACTCCAAACCCTACACATGCATCATCACCATTTCCAATCTAAAGACGCTCGCTACAGGCCTTTTCTAAATACTGCTCAATGATCACACGCTCTCGCTCTGGAAACCCCAAACAACTCTGAACCGCTAATGCCTTTCTTACCACATCACGATCGAATTTCTGTGATTGGATGGCAACCAGTTCAGGGTTAGGCTTCCAGCATGTGCGTCTCAAATCTTTTTAGAATCAGTTCTATTGATTATTCCATCAAATAATTGAGTAATCGGATGGATTTGGATCATTTCAGCTAGTCAATAAATTAACATCATGGAACTCAATTGGTTGAAGTAGTCCAGGCTGACTAAACAGTATGTAATGTTTATGATTGGTACTATTTATGCTGTTAAATGCTTCTTTTTTTTTTCCCCAAACAAATAAAATAAAATAAAATAAATAAGATGGATGGATGGATAAGACGTTGATGAGAAACAATTTTTTTTCACATTACTTAGTAGCTGGGCAGTACCAAGAAGTTGTAAAAATTAAAAATTAAAATAAAATAATAAATCACTTATTTATAGTACATTTCATACACTATATAACTCTATATACATATTACATACCATAATTAAAAGTACAAGATTTAAGAGCAGTTACAAACAGTGTTAGATTTTAAAAAGAAATAAAGGACAGTTTACACAAATTATTAAAATAACACACAATGCAAAAACTAAATTTTCGTAAACATGCTTGTAAAATTACTTTGACAGACCATAATTATAGGTATGGGGAAAGACCATAGATTTAAACCAAGCATTTACACTTTATTGGCATGCTTTGGATCTTCCTTCAATCATATTATTCAATCTGATAATGAAAAGATAGCAGCAAATCAGGGGACCGTATTTTACATGAGTACAGAGAAAATAAACTGCTTTTTAAGTTTTTTTTTTTTTTTTTGGCGTATTATACACAGGTGCTTATTACTCACAACATTTTGTAGTATTATTTACAGTACATTATATCATTTGATCTACACTGTACTGCCCATGATGGTTACTTAACGCGTTCCTGTCATGTCTGGGGTCACGCCAGGGTTTAAGTTTGAGTTCATGACCTCTTAAGTTGGTTTCACGACCGTGAGGTCAAGTGTCTGTTTTATACTGATATAACAAGTGTCTGTTTTGAACTGATGTAACCATCATATAACCATCATCTAGTTTCAACTAGTTTTAGGCTATGTGATGTCAATCTTTAATCCTTTAGGTGATGTCTGGACCTATGCGATGTTGTTCTTTAGTCCTTTACGTGCTACAACCAATCAGATCAATTCACTGTCTGTAGGGGCGGTCTTTTGCCGGATTCGCCACCCAATGTGAATAAATAGTTAAAACCTAATTTGCGATTGTGCTTTGGGATCCAACCTTCAGCACATGACAGTTCCGGGAATGTAAACGTAGCCATCTTGGATATGTGTCACTTGAAATGTATAAGTAAAGAGATAAAGAAATCAGATATCCAGCAGGTAGTAAATCAGAACTTGACCATGAAGCTGAAACACAGCCTAACACATAAAACAGTTTGTGCAATAATTCAGAAATGAAAAGTACAATAACGCTGAAAATGTTGCTGTAATAATATTGGCAGTTGTCAAAATACCTGTTGTGGAAAAACACCAGTAGAGAAGTCGTCCAAGAATTTTGCACAATACTCTCAATTCATACAAACTGTAATTCATTCATATAACTAAAAACAACCTTGTAGCTTAAAACATTGTCACATAATGTGAAGCAAAAGTGTAATGGCCGAATTGCATGATAATCATTAATAGCGAATCCGTGTATCTAATGCGGCTCATTCATGTATGAGCTTGCGCTCCTTAAATGTCATTGGACATTTCAACATGCGGCATTTTAAATACATATATCAGAGCACAGTTGACTTCACTCTCAATTCAAAGTGTACACATACTGTATTTGATATTTGTGTCTGCTTTTATGCCACCACGATCTTTACATTAAAGGTTAATCTTTGGCTGCTGATTAATTTTTGAGCGGAATGAGTTTCTATCACATCAGACAGTCCCAAGTGTGCGCGCGCGTGTACAGTATACGTGTTTGTTTGTGTGCGCGCGTGTGCTCTAGCGCGTTAGGAGCACGATCATGCTAACAGCGGCTGACAGCCTGTATGAAAGTGAGCCGTTTAATTTTGTAGCATGCTCACGCCCCTAATTCACAGATCAAATTGTGCAACCTTGTGCTGTCACAGCTCATCCCTCTCAGCCGGCCGTGCACTTTTCGCCAACAGTCACCAAGGCAGCATTAAAAGCATCTGATGGGTGTAGTCAGCCTTATGGCCTTTGATTTTGAATTGCTGTGAAAAGGGTAGAGCAAGTGAACCCGGACCGGGATCCAGGGTCAGGCAACAAAAGAGAGGGTGTGAAAGTGTCGCAAAGCAATGCATCGGATTGGTTCTGCTCCAGCAAGTAGCAGATCAAGCCAATGCCTTGGTAAAAAAAGCAAATCCTCCATTTTACTTACCGTTAGTGAATGGCCACATAAATTATGGGCCTTTGTGCCCACTCACTCAGATCATTAATTTGCCTTCAGGACAAATCAACGTTTTGCTGTCGACAGTTTGGACAGCGACATTACGGCACATATTCGCTGGATAAAGGACAAATAAGATGACAGGCGTTAGTAAAAGCGGAAGCAATTGGCTTCGTGATGCTTTGTATCCGTCCATCTTCTACTACTCACACGCTCTTCAGTACTTACAACGTACGTGACCTATTTCAGTACATTTATCACAATAGTATCGAGCAGTGGTGTCCAAACTACGGCCCGGGGGCCATTTGCGGCCCTCCGTCAATTTTTTAGTGGCCCGCGACATATGCTAAAAATGGCATTTGGCTCAGTTAAAAAAAAAATAAAAAAAATAAAAAAATGCTTGGAGATGGTCAAAATAAGAAGGGAGGGTATCGAAAAACAGGTGCCATCAAAGGTTATTTTTGTTAAATAAAACTAATGAAAAAAATAAAATTCAAAAAACAATATTGTTACCGAAATAAAATAAAAATGAAAATGCTTTTTTAAAAAAACAATAACTTACACTACATTTTATGTTTACAAAACTTAATTCAAACTAACTATAATTATAGCAAACGTCCTTCGTTTTCGTCTTTGGTAATTAATTTAATGCATGAGCCTTTGGGGATGATTTTAAATGTGATTTTTTTGTAGTAGATTTATTTTGATATAAACAGAAATGATGACATTTGAAAGTATGTCACACAGATGTGATGTCATCTAGCAGAAGCCAATAGAAAAGCACCTTCAGATGACGTTGCGACCATGGTGTTATTTAAATATTGCGCACAAGTAATACACATAAGAAAACTAATACTAATACTGAAGCCAACAACCTAAATTAAAACTAAGTATTTTTTAAAGAACTAAACTAATAAAAACTAACAAAACCACCCAGAATACTAAGAAAAACTAACTAAAATGAAAATTCCCCAAACTATAATAAACCTACTGCCATATTACAAATAAATTGGTTTATATACTCTAGCATTTTTCGAAATATGCAAAAGCACAAATAAATTATTTGTGCAATTTTTAGGACTAAACACAATTTCTCCTCATAACATTAATGTGACCCTTGCGTCCTTCTGATTTTCTGTATGTGGCCCTCAAATGAAAAAGTTTGGACACCTCTGGTATAGAGCCTCCAAAGGTTTTAAAGATCTCCTGGAATGAGCTTTGCAGCAATTACACCAACCATCCTCTGGACGCCCTAATACTGTATCACAAGAAATGTTCACGAAATTGTACCTTGTTGTAGAATTGCAGTCTCCATTAGGAAGGTCTACCGTTAGCCTAGCATCAAATGAGCGGATTTTGGTGGGCGTGGCCAGACTCGCCAGACTTCCGTGTGTTTTTGACTACAAAATGAGTTGGGCGTGGCCAAGTCTCATCTTTTCCATGTGCTCCTGTTTACAAACAGTCTTCACGTCTGCCCCTGAAGGAATATTGGCAATGCTTTTGCATGCTTTACTTTCAATAGTTGGTACCGATCTCGGGGTAAGTGAAAAATGTTCTGCTAATCCACGTTTGTATTGTCCCAAATTCCAGAAGCAGTCATCAGTAAAACATTTGCCACAAACTGTCAGGGCTGTTAACGATCCTCACGATGCACATTTTCCGGGTACTGGGATTGACACCCCCGTACCGGTCGAACGATAAGTCCTGCGGGGAAAATAAACACATCCCCGGAACCGGGTTGACCTTGGCTTTCCATCGGCGTCGGTGCCGGCCCTCCACGACCCTCCAGGCCGGAGATACAGGACCGCGAAATTGGCCACCCCACTCGCGGGAACTAACACGTTTTGGGAGTTGCTTGGGCAAATTTAATGCATAAATACAGTCCAACCACAAGCCTTTCTGTGGCATAAGAAAAATGTTTTTGTTGTCCTCTGGTTCAGAGCAGTTGCTATGGGGTTGTTTTGCTGCCATGCTGTCCTGCTGCTGTTTGTTTGTGGGTTGGAAATCTCCGGTGGGGGGAGGGGTTGAAAATTGTGAGGGTGGAGTTTGCCCTGAGCTAGTGACGTGTAAAACCGAAAAAGGTGGGGTTAGTGACGTGTAAAACCGACCTGCTAAAACAGCCCATTTGAGAGTGCTATTTGACCTACTTTGATACAAACGGCCATAGAAAAGGAAAAACATGGATCGTTTATCTTACAACTTGGGGACTTTGTCAGGCTGTAGTAAGGCATATTTATGACCAAACCCCCCCCAAAAGTGAACATTTCATATGAGGGCACCTTTAACAATTTGTAAATTCAACCAAGACATCCCAGATAAATACTCCTCCAAAGTGGCACAAAGTTTTGCATGACATTTTGAGGAATTTCTGCACATTACTCACTTCACAAGTGCGTTTTGCAAAGATGGGGATTTTTTTTTGTTTTTTTTTGTTTTTTGTGCAAACACCACTGATGGCTGAGATTAGTTCAAGTCAGAGACGGAGCTGCAGCATTCGGAGTGAGCTGTAGCTGTTTAATGCACATTTGAGAGAGTACCCTTGCAATGTCTACTGGAGGTCAAAGCCTGGATAAGAATCTCCCAATCTTCTTGGAGCATGCAAGTCTTTCAGTCTGGATATGCTTTTCAGCTGGTAAAAGGTTGTTTTAGGAAGTGATTTGATATGACTGCTGAAAGTCAAGTGGGCGTGGTCTTTAACAAAAACAAAAGAAAACAGCGGCTCCAGGGGTCCATTTCACAAGGCAGGTGCAACAAACTCTGAGACTAAACCTGAAAATCTGCGTTTTCCATTCCAGGACAGCTGATTTAGGTTAGTTTGATCAATGCAGAGTAGTTTCACCTGGAGTTACCACCACACTAAAAAGACCGTATCAATGGAGCCCAGATTTGACGAGTCACCATGGCAACAGCTGTTTGAGGGAGGCGGCGTGGGAGAACGTTGCTGAACTGGTCAATGCTGAAATTAAAATGTACCGATAGTCCTTTGCAATCACAAGAATATTACAGGAGAAACCTGTTGAATGGTAGCTACCGTAGCTCATTATTTTATTTCATTTAGGTGCAAGAAGCGCACTTGACTTAAACATGATCCTTTTAGAGTGACATTTTGCTTAGATTCACTGAACCCATATAATATCGTTCTTGTATCATTATCAGTCTTGCAGTTGAGGCAAGTGAAATTAAATAACACAAAATAAAATTCATAAATATCATAAGGTATAGGTATAGAAGTAGATAAAAGTTATATTAATACATTAATAAGAAATGCGGAAGTGAATACTTGTCAGGAAATAAATATCAATAAAATAAATTGCAGCATGCGGACGCCATAAAACACTGAAAAGTCTCATGTGTCATGCTGAGTCAAAGACCAATGAATAGAGATGTCTGATAAAAACCACGAGATATAAATTTATGTCCGTATCATAAGGCCTTAAATCCAACCAGCGCAGGAAGGCAACTGCTCACCATTCACAGGTAAAAGGGGTTGGGTCACAGAGTCATTCCTTCGGACATATATATATATATATAGTTACCAACAGAACATGGCGTTCGGCTTTGTTGCTAATGAACTTTTGTGTTGAATAAATACACAAAGAACTACACTATTATTTTTTGTTTGCCTTTTAGATTTCATGATGAACTGCCAATTTTAAGTAACAAAAATATTTCTGAGCACGTTTGGCGTTGTCACGACTCACAATGCCACTATTCAGCCTGAAGAACATTAGATTTACATTGAAGAAGTATGCCCCCCCAAAAAAAATAAAATAAATAAAAATCGAATGCCCCCCTGTAATTTCTTTCTGTCTGGCTCCTGCCGATGACCACAGATTTAAAAAGGACACTTTCACACCCCATACTACAGATCAGATCCCTGAACCCCGCCCCCCACCCCCCTCCCCAATTTTGCCTTGACCATTCAAAATTGATGTGAGGCTTCAAGATTGATGTGAGACATTTTTTCAAGCACAAAGGATACATTTTCTTGACAAGTATGCATATCGACACAGTTGAGTTTTTGGTTTTCTGGTGCGGCCGACACAACCTGGAACTGCACATGCTCAAAACTGTAGCGATGATCGTGGCAGGAGCTGTTGAGGCACTTCTATACAACAGTCAATAAATCAGTCCTGTTTCCTCTCCATCCATCCATCACATTTGGTCCTGCTTCAAAGAAAGACTGCAACTGCAACAGACAGCTCGGACTACAGGGTCCCCCCCCCCCCCCCCCCCCCCCCCACCAGACGTGACAGAGCTATTGTAATTGTATCATAATTACTACACTACTGGCCACTTTAAATTGTGTGACAGTTCTCTGTATCATCTGTCAATATTACTGCACTACCAGTCACTTTATTTTGCTTGACAACTCTGCAACATTTGCACAGCTGTCATTGTTCAGCATTACCACATTAATGCCATCCTCTCATTGCTTAACGACTGCCTGTGTTTACATGTTACATCCTATATGTTCTTTTTGTTCGACTATAGTTGTTGTAATACTGGAGTGGTTCAAACTATCAGAGACAAATGACTTGTGTTACTACATACTTGGCCAATAAAGGTGATTTTGATTCTGAAAAGCAATCATATCCACCAGCCATCTGGTGTGAGGCAGTTGGACCCTTGGCAGAGCCCATCAAAATGTCAAACTCTCTATGAACCTCCTCTGGTCCTGTGTCAATTCTGTGGATCCTCTTACGTGTCAAGTCAGCAAACAGCATGTCTGTGAACAGTGTGACTGCCCTCTTGACATCTTCATCCCAGCAGATTTCACTGCGAGGTGGAACAGAAATATGCTAATCCTTCCTGACATTTAAACTATTACAAAAGGCTCTTGTACTATTTTTGGACCAACATTCTACGCATGCAGTAGGAATAAAAAGCGGCTTCATGGTTTATATTGATGAGTGGGGGCAATTGACTCTACGAAGCTACATTTGCCAAAAGACAGTGAGTGTTAGTAAATTGATCAGTAAAAGTCATCACTTTTTTCTTTTTTTTTTTCTTCTTTTTTTTTTTCTTCTTTTTTTTTCTTAGCAGATACCAGTTCATTGAAATACAATTGTGGGTTTAGGGCTGGCAAAAAATACAGTGTAAAAAAAGAAAATTCTGTTGTTTTTACGGGGAAAAATTGGCAGGTGTGGTTACGAGGGAAATTCTGTAAAAAAATAAAATAAAATAAAAAATAAAAATACAGCGTAAACGTAAACAACTTTACAGAACAACTTATTTTACTGGTATTGAATGTACAATAACCAGTAACTGCATCTGAATTCTACTGGGATCCAAAATACAATAAACAGAATCTGCATGTACATTTTACAGAACAATATAGTATAAAAGCAGCATGTTCTTGGAAAATAGTACTTCTTTTGTATAGCGCTTTACTACCTTACAAGGAACTCAAAGTGCTTTGTATTTTAACTATTAACATTTAACATTTTAACTTCATGGATCTTTAACACCGTCACGCTGCGCTGGGATCGAACCAACAACCTCAGGCTGACCACTCCACCATTGACACCCTAACCTAACCTGTTGTTAAGCTATCAGTAAATGACTGTTGAATCTACAAGTTTAAAAAGGATATGCAAGTTGTTTTGTAAGGTTTTTGTATTTGCATAGTATTTTTTTGTTTGTTTTTTAACCAGTTATTCTCGTAAACACAGCTTCCAGGTTTTGTTCTGTAAAAAACAAACATTTTTTTATACATAGTTTTACTGTATATCTAAATGTTATCTGTAATATGAATTTGTAAAATGCATATTTCTTTTGGCCTATTGGCCTAAACAAAATGTACCAAAGAACCTACGGACAAAAAGTGTTATTCTAACACTCCATTGATGTAATTTGAACTGTATCCGAATGTTGTTTTTTTCGTTTGACAGTTTATCTGTGTTTACATTACAGTAATTTGTGAATTCTCCTGAACAAATTGATCTTTTTAACATTTTCTTACTGTCAAAGCAACAGTTGTTTGGTTCAGAGTTTTATCACATATTAATGCAAATTACACAATGTCATTGTTTTTGTACTTACAGTTTTTTCCATGTCACAATTTCACAGGAATTCAATTATTTCTACGGATTTTTTTTTTTTTTTTTTTTTTTTTTTTTTTTTACAGTTTACAGTAAAAGAAATTTGTTGATGAATGCCACTGTACATAAAGATATAAGAACAAGTTTGTTCAGAAGAATGGCACATGAATGAGCTGCACTGAGGTCATTTAGTTGCAAAAATGAGTCTGTTTCTCGAAAGTTCTATTTCGTTATTGTCTATGTGCTCCTGTGGGGTGGTGCCTTCACACTGTCCTTGCAGTCGGGCCTCAAGGCTGGTCCAAACCTCTTCTCGCTCTAGGTCAACATCAGTGGCCGTCTTCAGCCATTCATGTTTCAATGTCATCATTGCCATCATCTGAGATGTTGTGGTGTGGTGCAAGTGACAGAGAGCAGGAGTCTATTTCACAAAGCAGGTTTAGTGAGAACCTTAGGTCAAGAAACCCTGAAATGTGGGGAAACTCTGCATAAGGTAACTGAAAGCACAGG
The DNA here is from genome assembly GCF_051991245.1 of Festucalex cinctus. Taxonomy (NCBI): domain Eukaryota; kingdom Metazoa; phylum Chordata; class Actinopteri; order Syngnathiformes; family Syngnathidae; genus Festucalex; species Festucalex cinctus. Next base: position 23,296,726 of record NC_135419.1, on the reverse strand, counting down.
AAAAAGAGTTTTACATCCCACCTAGAGGATGCAGGGCGCAACATAAAAAACTCGGGTCCCAACTCCCTCACATCCCAAGCAGCCACTCAAAGTAATCAAAATAGAATAAAAAAATAATTTATTCCAGGATTTATTCATGTCTTTCATCCATATACAGTTAGACAAAAATAAGGCTTCAGGGTGAACCAAAGCCAAAATAACAAACAAAACAACCCTATCTAGAAAAGTAAAGAAACTAACCTAAATAATTAAGTAAACAGAAAAACAGAATCTTACCTTCCTAACTAAGAAAACAGAGGAAAACCTAATGAACAGAAATGGCAGTTCACCCTTACTCAAACACAGGACCGTCAAAGAAACACACAATTCGCAGGCGTGGCTGGTTGGGAGGAGAGTGAGAAGGGTTGTGGTGGCTCCAGATGTCACAGGCCTTAAAGGGCAGCTCCTCCATCCTCCACCAAGCAGTGAGCAGCATGTTGAGCCACCTCGTTGGTCTCATTGTGTGCACCTGTGCAGACAAAACCTACAGCAATCCATAACAAGAGGTAAATCTAGCCGGTTTCATAAAAAGGTCGTTTAAGCTCTCAGTCTGTTACCGCAGTAACAGTGTCCATGCAGCTAACCTTGTCGGTAGCCGGATTTTCACAATGAACCTCGAGGTTTCCCCTGTAATATTGTGATTGCCTGCGATTGGTGGCAACCAGTCCAGGGTGTACCCTGCCTACTGCCCAAAGACAGCTGAGATAGGCTCCAGCACCTTGTGAGGAATTACCCCGGGTTTACACCGGATGCGGTTGCGGTGCGGTTGCGGTGCGGTGCGTCTTGACTGCGTGCTCCGGACGGGTCAATTTTTTGGTCAATCCACACCAGCGCCGCCCACTTCCCAACGTGTCTCGCGGGACCGCGCGCGCGCGATCATGTGGCATTTCACAACGACAAACATACAGAAAGTCTGTGCTCAACAGAGAAGCAGAAAGAGAGGTGGACTTCTTTTGACCTTTTCTTCTTCTTCTGCTATGAGATTCCATGCAGCATCCTTTTTTTGGTTGTCCTTATAAAAAGGATGTGCCGTGTCATATATTATTTTGTGGTTTTCCACCTCCAATATAAACCTCTCCTCGTCCATGTTCGCTGGTGTCTAAACCGTAAATGAGCACATGGCCCGGCGACGCCCACGTCACGTTTTGCTGAAAAGCTTGCGAAATAGGAGCTGGCGAGTGTTTTATTCTGAAAGGTAACCGGAAATTTATTTTGAAACTGCGTCGGTCTTCCTGTCCCGCTCGATGCGTTTTGTGCTAGCTTGCCATTTGCCGGAGGCCTACCGCTGCGGCGTCCGGCAAAAATAGAAAATAGGTCTATCCTTGCGGAAGGCCTGCGGCACGCCGCAGCTGAGACGCAGTCAACACGCAACGCACCCGCTAGCGGTGTAAACTGCACCATTCGAATGAATGGAATCTAATTGCTTGCGTCGCCGGAACGCACCGCAACCGCACCGCAACCGCATCCGGTGTAAACCCGGGGTAAGCGGTCAAGAGAATGGATGAATACTGTGATTGCAAAGGACTATACATTTAAACATTCTCCCACTTCCTCTATGCTGTAGTGTTGCACTTTTTTCTGAAAACATGTTCAAATTCACCATATGATCGCATTAAGATCTACAGTTGAGAGGCGCTCTGCTTCCCTGTTGCCATGGTGACTCGGCGATTCGGGGCTTCATTGATGTGGTCTTCTTAGTGTGGCGGTAACTCCAGGTGAAACTACTCTGCGTTGATAAAACTACCTCAAATCAGCTGTCCTGGAAATACCCGGGAGCGCCTAATTCACGAAACACGCACAGATGGGAAAATCCGTCACTAAGTGCTCTTCTGCCAACCAGATTGCGCCACGATGCACCGGTGTTATTTGAGCGTATGTAAATTAGGTAATTTGTGTACATTTGAAGCAAAATATGCCCACCCCAATGCAAATGAGACTCATTGATATACAGTGTTAATTCACTAACGCCAGCGCAAATAGCCACACGGAGTTTGCGTGATGCAAATAATTTAAGTTTAATTTAAGTTTATGGAAAGCATGTAGAAACCTGCCGCTAACTCGATCCCGGGATCATGACAGCAGTGCATGCCATTTGCGGCACAACATGCACGGCCCCTGGCTGATCGCGCAGATAGAAGAGAGAGAGGGAGGGAGGGGGACATTTTTCTATGTTGGTTTAGGACACATAACGTAAGCCGGGCTGATCGGCAATGGCGGGGAGACATTTTACGATCATTTTTACGTGCCAGATGCATACTGTACGCCCACGCCAACCTCCCCACTGCGCAAAGACACGTTGAAAGGACGTCTTTTTAAGGTAATTCTTGTACGTCCAATCTCGGTCCGCTGAAGGTGCAGACTGTGACGCCAGATGACGTCTTTTTTTCAACGTCTTCTGGACGTTCCGTATTTACGTGTTTTGGACGTTTCGTATTTACGTTTTCAGGACATCCAAATGAGGGTTAATGTAAGTCCAAATTATATCATTAAAATAAAAATAATTTTAGACTGTTCTTGAAGGCTCATTTATTGCCTGACTTTATGTGTGTGACACAAACTTCATCTCCCTGACGGGGAAGCGAACCCCACACCACCTGCATTGAAGGTAAGTGACGTAACCACTCCACCACCCGGAAGCACCTAAAAGCTTTGTCATGTTCTTATGTGAATACCTGCATTAGATATATAATTTAAAAAAAATAAATAGCAATACATTAGTTTTATCACAGAAAAAATAATACTAAATTGATTAAATAATATTGATAACAATAACATTGATATTTAAATCCCTGTGACGTCCAAAAAAGTCACGTATCCATGGTACAAATGGGGTCATAATTAGACATCCAAAAATGGACAATTTGCACGTCGCTTAGTAGTCCAGCACTGGTCTTCGACCAACCGACGTAATACAGACATGATCTGCACGTCCACAGGACGTCCAATGTTTAGTGGGTCTGAAAATATATTGAACCAATAATTTGTACTTTATGAATGAATGACGTCGTTGTCATTCTCTCTGCTCTGTACAGCTTAATGGCGCTCTAAACGCTTACTCTCGGTCCAACCTTGCTTTCTGATAATGTCATCTTTCTCGCAACTGTTACTATAACAACCATGTTCTTGGCGCAAATCCATTGCCATGTGTGGTAAATCAGGTGTACATTTGCTCCAAGCTGTCAGTTTTGTGGGCGTGTTTGCGCCGGTATATGATTAGAGCAATATCCTTAATGAATAGGTGGGTAACTGGGCGCAGACTGCGGGTGCAGTTGTGGTGCAATATTTCACACTATTACCGGACTCAGCGCATTCTTAGTGAATATACCCCAGAGTTTCCTCTCTCAGTCTATGTCAACTCGCTGTTCAGGGTTAGTCTCGATGTTTGTTGAACATGCTTTGTGAAATGGACCCCAGGTAAAACCACTGAACTTGAGACATGTCTCATATCCAAGGAGCTCAGTCGACGGTTCAGGAAAAAAAAATATTCTGTACAAAATAGCTGTCAGAGAGCTTTTTAAAGCTTGGAAAGAGTTCATATTGACTAGCTTCTGCTTCTGTTTGTGTGAAGCAGCAAAAACAGCCTCTTGATTCTTCAGTAGACCAGAGATCATACCAAATGTTGAATTCCATCTTGTGAAAACATGTGTGAGCAGCTCTTTTTGATTGCTCCCAATTTAGTATACCTCTGCATTAATAATACTGTATTTAAAGTGACATTATGACATTTTGCTAATGCAGCAAAGCTAACAGTGATAGTCGTCCTTTGCCAGATGTGAGCAATACAAGGCATGTGTTGGAATGGGAGGTGCCTTGCTGCAGCTATCATGGTTCGTGCACTGTCCGTTCCAATCATGGTGACCTTTTGTTGAATTCACTATGCCTCTGCCACAGAGAGAAACTGTTCAGCGCAGTTTTCAACATAGTGTCTGGTCTTTGTCTTCAGTACAGTAAGAGCAAAAGACTGTAAAGTAGTCTGTGATGTCAGCAATGTCCGCATAACACCGATGCCATTCACGTTACAAACGGAGGTCGAATGATCGGCAGTCAGAGCCACAAATTGAGCAATCTGTAGCACATTCTCTTGTCCTTTATCTTCGACCACTGATGGTGATCTGCAGTCCAGTGAAATCCACTTTGTGAGTGAATTTGTTCATTATTCTGATGTTAACGACTTGTTTTGGTCCCAAAACCAGTCTTTTCATTGAGTTTGGTTTGCCAACGGACCAGGGCCGGGCAATATGAGGGTGCACAGGCGCCCTAAAAAAAAAAAAAAAAAAAAAAAAAAAAAAAAAAAACCCTAAACAAAACTCTTGGGACTACCGTGTATTTTAGTGGAGTGGGTGCTGGGGTGCCCTCATGTCTCATCAGCTTGCTGCGGAGACTCAAATCAGAAGAGGCAAGGGGGCGGGGAGAGTGGGCAGTGGGTCAATTTGTGACTGCAGAGGCAGGCAAGGGGGAGGGGGGTGCGAGTATAGACAAACTGCTGCCAAATAAATTGTATTTCATAATTAACGTAGACCCATATGTCTACACGTAATTTATTTGGCAATGTGAAAAATTTATTTAAAAAAATAATAATAAAAAAAAATAAAAATCTATGTAAAGGTTTATGTCACGTGACTCCAGACTCCAGTTGATTGACAGGTTGAACGGACGGCGTTGCTATCAATGTGAGGTCTTGGTTGCCCTGTTATGATGTTGAGAAGATGAAGGATCAAAAGTACAAGGGGAAAGAAACCATCAGGTGCCCAGTTTAGAGAAAGAAAATAAGAGGACAAAATGTAGGCTGGTTTCTATGAGTGATGTGAGTGACAGTAGCCTATATAGGCTATTTATTAGCCTCTTGCTAATATGTTTCTAAGCCACCAAAGACGACTGGAATTCATTTGGTTTATAATTTTATTGAACTTTTAGAATTGAGGCATCATTGTGATACAAATAATTTCACCCATGAGGCAGTCTAGGCTTTTGGCGGACTGTGGACTTGCCAAGTTAATGCCAGTTCTAAACTGGGTGAAAATCCCAGGTTAAAAAATAGTTTACTACAGGAGTCTTTTATGTTCCATAGAGTTGTCTTTTTTGTTTTTCTTCCTTCAGGAATCTCTCAGTACAGTATGTGCAATTGATATACTGTACCTCAGGAGTCCCCAACTAAATTGGCCAGAGGTCTACTAACCCAATCAGCCCAAATGACTTGACTCCGGACATGAAAAACACCTAACCGCAGTCTTTTCATTTTCAGCCCTTTTGTTAAATTGCAAAGATGTCAATAAATTGACAAAAAACTGCCCTTCCTTGAATCATTCAACAGACTTGTAGAATATTGTTCAAGTATTTCTTTCATTACTTTAAATGCAAGCATTCAAATTTTAAATCTTTCAACAACTATGAAAAGTCAAAACTGGATATCACATTTAACTTGCTACATTAGGTGCAAAGTATTTACCTACACCACCATTCCTGCATTCAGTTCTGTTTCGCAATATACGAGTAATGTACTATTCAAACCGTTAAAACAACAGTAGTGCAAGTACTTTTAAAGTGCCATCGAGAGCAAAGCAACTCACAATGTATGCAAAATGCATGTAAAATGTTCTAATCATACTGCTATTATTGCAAGAAAATCTCTTTTCTAACAAAAACAGTTTGTAACAATTCAAGTAATCTGGATTCGTGCAATTCCTTCATGAACTAGACAATATAAATGCCTAAAATACACAAAATAGCTCAGTGTGAGACATTTGCATGAGCACTGGCTGTCAATTTCTTAAATTTAGGTGGAGAATTTGACGGACCTTTTTGCTCCTGTTCTTTCCCCTCAAAAAGTGTCTGCCATCGCGTCCATACATTCCTTGATCATTGCTGAGTCAGTCAAAGGTTTTTTATGTTTACCCAAAAGTCACTGCATGCATAGTGAGCACTCGTCTGCCCGTTGTTGTGCTGTGAGTCGTATCACCCGTGTAGCCCGCACATACTGTCCTTTCAGCTCAGTTGTTTTCCGCATCCTCGCAGGTCATCCGGGCGGGTAATTAGCGTCAAAGTTTTTGTGTCTTGTCTCAAAATGCCGCTTGATGTTTACACTTTTAACAAGCACAACTGACTCTGAACAAATAAGATACATGTGCCTTTGACGATGGCAAAATGAAAACATATACATTAGTCCATTCATCTCGAAAGGCAGGGTTTTCAGAGTGTACTTTTCTTACTTTTGACAGTGCCATAATTGTTAACGTTTGTGAGAGAAAAAGTGTGTACCCTGTCCCGAGAAACAAAAACTTGTGAGACTTCCGGATCCCGGCTGAGGCATAGCTGCCCTCGTGTGTCTATTAAAAAAAAAAATCGTCTATCGGTAAAAAGTTAATATATTTTTATTCCAGCACTTTCTTAATAAAATGGAAACGTGGGTCAAGCACGTCACCCCAGGTTGCGGATGGGGGAATGCCCTATAGAAGTAGGGTACCTGCGAATAAGGGTTTATCCCAAATAAGCAGGCGTGGACAGCCTGTCTATCAGGGTGGCAGGCTGGCTGGCCGTAACCCCGGGTTTTCACCGGTTGCGGTTGCGGTGCGGTTGCGGTGCGGTCCGGCGACGCAAGCAATTAGATTCCATTCATTCGAATGGTGCAGTTTACACCGCTTGCGGGTGAGTTGCGTGTCGACTGCGGAAGGCCTGCGGCGTGCCGCAAGCCTTCCGCAAGGATAGACCTATTTTCTATTTTTGCCGGACGCCGCAGCGGTAGGCCTCCGGCAAATGGCAAGCTAGCACAAAACACATCAAGCGGGACAGGAAGACCGAGGCAGTTTCAAAATAAATTTCCGGTTACCTTTCAGAATAAAACACTCGCCAGCTCCTATTTCGCAAGTTTTTCAGCAAAACGTGACGTGGGCGTCGCCGGGCCATGTGCTCATTCACGGTTTAGACACCAGCGAACATGGACGAGGAGAGGTTTATATTGGAGGTGGAAAACCACAAAATAATATATGACACGGCACATCCTTTTTATAAGGACTGTAATGTATTGTGAGTTTGATGTTCGCGATTGCTTGTTGTGCCCGTCTCGCTTGCCGTACTGAGCGGCAGCCGGACGCGGAAGACAGAAATAAAGAGTGGACCCGCACTGACCCGACTCTCGTTATTAATATACTTTACAAGGACAACAAAAAAAGGATGCTGCATGGAATCTCATAGCAGAAGAAGAAGAAAAGGTTAAATCAAAAGAAGTCCACCTCTCTTTCTGCTTCTCTGTTGAGCACAGACTTTCTGTATGTTTGTCGTTGTGAAATGCCACATGATCGCGCGCGCGCGGTCCCGCGAGACACGTTGGGAAGTGGGCGGCGACGGAGCTGCCGGACCGCAGCTGTGCGGAGCCGGTGTGGATTGACAAAAAAATTGACCCGTCCAGAGCACGCAGTCAAGACGCACCGCACCGCAACCGCATCCGGTGAAAACCCGGGGTAATGCTGCGTTCTCACCAAAAGCGGGTGAAGGCGTTTCGGCGGCCCGTTTGCATTGTAGTCAATGGAGTTTGCGCGCACCAATGCGTGGGGCGGCGTGGAGGACGCGTTTCGCGCGCTGTGAAGCGGTGCGCAGCGGCGAAAATCCGCACTTTCGTGTCGAAAATTTGCACAATCGCATATTCGCCAAAGTTAAAGAAATTGAAGTTTTTTCGCTTTTCACCTCGCGCCAGCCAATCGGCTTCGAGTACGGGCTACGTCACACACAGCGTCCTCTCTATTGTCACCCCGAGCGCAACAACACGCCAGCCCGGACAGAATGGTGAGCAAAGAAGTAGCATTCAAGTGCTGGTAAGTCTGTTTACTTGCTAATGACCTGTACCGAAGTAGCAGCAGTGTTTACCATCCATGCCAAAGCTATTTTTAGAACAAATGCCGGCCGCCAGATAGCCACTAAAAAAGCGAAAGTGCTATCACGTACCTCAAAAGAGGAGAAAATAGTGCCACGGCTGTTTAGTCCCAGGAAAGAAGTGGAAGTAGTTGGCAGTGCTCACTTTTGGTTGACTCGCTAAAGTGCTCCACTTCCTTGTTCACCAAGGGACACGCCTCCTCCACTCCGGGGCGCACGAATGAGTGGTAATCGTTCCAAAAAACTCTACGCGGTGAAACACTCGAAGGAAGAGTTTCAGTTCGCCTTTTCGGATTTGGTGAGAACCCAGCATAAGGTGGCAGCCCCTCCAGCCAGCTATTGTGCGGAGGGACAGCCTACCCAGGAGAACCCCTCCACACCTGCCAGCAGAGTAATCGGTGCACACACAAAGGTTCCATGTTGTTCCAAAAGCAAACTGATTGTAATGTGTTATTTTTAGGTTACATTACAAATATTCTTTGAATCCTATCTTCTTCTTTTTTGAAGGACTAGTTCTATTGCTATAAAAACATGAAACCTATAAAAAGAAAGAGTAAAGTCTCTTCTTTCAGGAAAAAAACCCTTATATTTCTATCTGTGTCCATTTTGCAGTAATTAGAATTAGAATATACAGTTGCGAAGTTTAATCATTTTTCACAAATCTATTTAGAATTGTGAGTAATTGAGATTTTTTTCCAACATGGCCCTGGTTAATCTCCTTTTCTCTGCTGCCACCTGTTGGCCGTTTGTGTAATAACTACCATTTTTGCAACAGTTCCTTGCAGTGGAGAGGCTGCATCAAAGCCTTCTGTATGCTCTAGCATAAAAACAAAACAAAACAAAACATAAAAACGTATAAATACGTCTTTGGGACACTAACATATAAAATAAAACGTATTTATACGTTTTTGGGAGCAAATGAGTTAACTGATTAGTTAAGATTGCCATTGCCATCCTCATTCAAAGAATGTAGGCAAAAGCTGCAGAGGATGCAACGATAGCGGATCTCCCAGCATCCACAGGTTCTCAGCAAAATGAGACGTTATCGTTGAGCAACACAAGGAATTTGTATTGTCTTCTGCTTTAAAAAGTACGTGATGAAAAGACATCTATTTATGACAGAGAGTTTGAGCTGTGAAGGGAAGGTTCGTGGTGACTAATAAGCCCCACTGGTAAATACTTTTGAGATTGACAGCAGAATCTGGGAGAATGTAATCGACTAGGCTTAAAGGCTCAGGCCTTCTCAGCGAACAATTTGCAGAGTGCAGTGGTGTAAAACACAGTTAAACCTCTCTCTTGTGTACCTACTTAATGTCAGTAAAGTGTGTGTGTGCGCGCTCGCTCGCTCATGGGGATTTGTGCCCGTGTTCGTCCAAACTGCAGCAGAGCAGGTATCCTCTGAATAAACAGGTACAGTATGATGTGGGCACCTTCAAGAATTCAGAGAACCTTTCTTGTACAGCAAGCGGTTCTTAACCTGGGTTTGATTAAACCCTAGGGGTTCGATGAGTCAGCCTCTGGAGTTCTGTGGAGGTCAAGACACACACGCGCTGTGTTTGTGCGTGTGAGCGTCTGCCCATAGAAAAGCCTTTTCACATTATACTTAGCAGAGTGCAGTTGTCATTGAACTCATTCAATGTTTACGTGCTGCAAGGGCATCACATTTGCCATCACGGCGCAGCACTCCAAGTTGACGTTCAAATAGGAAGCGGCATTGCTAGGAGGTCACGTCTGAATTATCCTCTAGAAATGCAATGTACTGGAGTTTAAGTAAATAAATGAATGACTGAATGAATAAATAAATAAATAAATAAATAAAGAGCTGAATGTTGGAGTGGTCCCTAGGTGTGCTTGTGAGTGTGGATGGTTGTTCGTCTCTGTGTGCCATGCGATTGGCTGGCAACCGGTCCAGGGTGTACCCCGCCTGCTGCCCATAGCCAGCTGAGATAGGCTCCAGCACCCCCCCCCCCCCCCACCCCCGTGACCTTTATGAGGAACAAGCGGTTCAGAAAATGGATGGATGGATGTTAGAGTGGAGGAGCCATTTGGCCAGTGTAGAACCACCATCACTTCCCTGCTTCGAAAGAACACAATCAGTATCATCATGCTAGAATGTTAAAAAAAAAAAGTCCTAAAACTGCAGAATTTAAATGTTTATTTTACAAATTTTTCCTATATTTTTAAACCATTACGAAGTTTCAAAATTAGACTGTGATCTTATCCATCCATCCATTTTCTTATTGCCCGCATGTAAACGTAGTCAGTATTTCAAAGTTCCGGTTTGTTGAAATAAATAAATAACTAAATAAATAAATAAATAAATAAATAACAGAGATCAACATAAATCAAACATAAACGTGCTGAATATGACACATTCAGCTACTAGTAACACAAACACCTATGACATAAATGAATGTCCTATAACTTGATTAACTGTGCCGCACAATGCATTCTGGGAACAATATATATGCAAAACAGGTACATAAAACATGCCCGGAACTGATACGGGTAGTTGCCGCATACCATTTGTATTCGTATTAGTTTTCTGGAACAATATAAAATTACTAAAAACAGGGCTCATTGATAGAGTGGTCATATAGTATGCCTGAGGTTGTGGGTTCGATCCCGTTTGTGACCATGTCGAAGACTCCTTGCGCAAGATAATAAACACCTGATGCTGTGTCATCAGTTGATGAATGGGTAGTCAAAATTTAAAGCAGTCAGAGGGTAGAAGAGTGCTATGCATGAATTACCATATTAGTAAATTGAAACATTTTTTATACCCAATAGCTATTTTTCCAACATTTTTTGACATTTCTGATTTTATTTTGTGTCATTATATTGTGTGGCACAGTGGTTGACAGGTTAACTCGTCCGCCTCCCAATACTGAGGACGCAAGACCGAGTCCAGACCTTCCTGGGTGGAGTTTGCATGTTCTCCCCGTGCCTGCGTGGGTCTTCTCCGGGTACTCCGGTCTCCTCCCACATTCCAAAGACATGCATGGCAGGTTAATTGAACACTATGAATTGTCCCTAGGTGTGATTGTGCGTGTGGATGGTTGTACGTCTCTGTGTACCCTACCTGTAGCCGCGCTTGGCATCAATGATAACGCATAGTGGAGAGTTTAAAACGGATGGTTTATTGAAGACATACTGAAAATTATAATACAAAAAAAAAACAAAGGATCAATAAAATTTACAACAAAAAACTATATAACAACACAAACTTTATTATATACAAAATATACTTTCCAAAAAAATAAAACATGCAGTTTTCACCTAGCAATAAAAACATTTACTCTAACATTAAAACAAAGATCACAATCTATTACCAAATAGTTCAAGACAAAATATAACGCACCTCGTTCCACAAACCAAGGGTGCTAAAACGGTGGAAACAAATACTTCAGGTGAGTCTACATCCTTCACAAATAAACAATGCCATAATAAAAAGACTCATTGAGACTGTCAAAGCAAACTTGCATGAAGAAATAATCAGGATCCGAACAACAGCAGCACACAGAGCAGCATGCTTGATGTGCCAAACAGTGCACCAGACTATGTCACCTGAGCAGGTCAAACCTTTCAGACTTAATTACCTGCTCACCCCAACACCAGGCTGACGGCGCAAACTGCCACCCAGTGGCCATTTCACTCAGTGCCACCATTTACACTACCTATTGCCCGAAGCCAGCTGAGATAGGCTCCAGCAACCCCCGCGATCAAACCCAAATTATTATGCAACCTCTTTCCATAAAATCATCCATCCATCCATCCATCCATCCATTTTCTTGACCGCTTATTCCTCACAAGGGTTGCGGGGGTTACTGGAGCTTATCCCAGCTAGCTCTGGGCAGTAGGCGGTGGACACCTGGACCGGTTGTCAGCCAATCGCAGGGCACACAGAGACGAACAACCATCCACGCGCACAAGCACACCTAGGGACAATTCGGAGCGCCCAATTAACCTGCCATGCATGTCTTTGGAATGTGGGAGGAGACCGGAGTACCCGGAGAAGACCCACGCGGGCACGGGGAGAACATGCAAACTCCACCCAGGAAGGCCGGAGCCTGGACTCGAACCAGAGTCCTCAGAACTGGGAGGCGGACGTGCTAACCACCGTGCCGCCCATAAAATCACGTAATTAAAAACAACTAATAACACATTTCTGTAATTTTAAGCAATATTTGTAATACATTCAATTTCTTATTATATTACTCTGTAATTTAATTATTTTAAAATGTTTATAATTCAAAATTCAATTGAACTTGAAAATGAGGCAAAATCTTGTTGAAATTACCACTTTAAACTGTATTTTAATTACGGGGAAAAAATATTTTCAAGAGAATTAAGTCAGAATATGCTTCTGTTATTTCACTGTATTGATTTGGCGCCCGAGCTGCCGGATTTTTTTTTTCTTTTTTAAACATGTCTTTTTTTCTTTTCTTTTTTTTTTTTTTTAACAGTGTAGGTTGCTACAGGTCTCAGAGGTCTGCATGTGCTCTCTGAAACCCTTTGAGAGCCAAGAATGTATGAGCGTATGCCCGTCTTGTCACTTGGAGTGAGTCCAAGCCACTTGATCTTTAAATGTGAGGCGTATTTTATTCAGCAACTCCAGAATATAGCTCATGTAATGCATCAATGATATTTCTGGTCCGTTTGCAGTAAAGCTTTATCACTTCAGAATGTGCATCCGTTTAAAACCATAAAATACAAGTACTCAACGTTAAGCAAAGGAGTCACTATAACACAATTTAGCAGTAAGAGATATAATAATAATAATGCATATATTTGTGGAGACTGGGGTCAAGTTGTAATTTACGATTTTAAAAAATGTACAGAAGTCAACAAGTTATTTCATCTTCAAAATTAAGCAGCTCTTAATATGAAAAGAAAAACGCACTGTGCTGTAACCAATGTCAGACATGAAACACAAATAATGGCATCTAATAGCAGAAAAATAATGTCATGTTTCGGTTTTTTGGGTTGGGTTTTTGTTTTATTTTGGTGAGTGTTGGTTGTTGGTGTTCCGGTCTTCTTCCCCAGTCTCGTTATGTTAACCTTGTCCACCTGCTTGTGTCTTCCCTTCCTGGTGTGTATTGCTGATTGATTCCCCCTCCCTGCTGTGTCTCCCAGGTGTGTCCTGTTATTGTCATTAGTGTTGGTATAAGGGAGTGGTTTTTGTCTCACGCGGGTGTGGGAGCATTGTTTTGCTGTTGTCTGCATGCTTTGTCACAGTGGTGTCTTCTGACCAAGTTTGCCAAGTCTTCTGACCAAGTTTGCCAAGTCTTCTGACCAAGTTTGCCAAGTCTTCTGACCAAGTTTGCCAAGTCTTCTGACCAAGTTTGCCAAGTCTTCTGACCAAGTTTGCCAAGTCTTCTGACCAAGTTTGCCAAGTCTTCTGACCAAGTTTGCCAAGTCTTCTATGCTAAGTTTGCCAAGTCTTCTATGCTAAGTTTGCCAAGTCGTCTATGCTAAGTTTGCCAAGTCTTCCACCCCAAGTCTACTAAGTCTTCCACGCCAAGTCTACTAAGTCTTCAAAGTCAGCCACACCAAGCCTTCAACGTCAGCCACGCCAAGCCTTCAACGTCAGCCACGCCAAGTCTTCAACGTCAGCCACGCCAAGTCCTCAACGTCAGCCACGCCAAGTCTTCAAAGTCTTCTACGTCATCCACGTCACGCCAAGTCTTCAAAGTCTTCCACGTCACGCCAAGTCTTCAAGGTCTTATACGTCATCCACGTCACACCAAGTCTTCAAAGTCTTCCAAGCCTTCCAAGTCTTCCACGTCACGCCAAGTCTTCCGCGTCACGCCAAGTCTTCCGCGTCACGCCAAGTCTTCCGCGTCACGCCAAGTCTTCCGCGTCACGCCAAGTCTTCCGCGTCACGCCAAGTCTTCCGCGTCACGCCAAGTCTTCCGCGTCACGCCAAGTCTTCCGCCTCACGCCAAGTCTTCCGCCTCACGCCAAGTCTTCCGCCTCACGCCAAGTCTTCCGCCTCACGCCAAGTCTTCCGCCTCACGCCAAGTCTTCCGCCTCACGCCAAGTCTTCCGCGTCACGCCAAGTCTTCCGCCTCACGCCAAGTCTTCCGCCTCACGCCAAGTCTTCCGCGTCACGCCAAGTCTTCCGCCTCACGCCAAGTCTTCCGCGTCACGCCAAGTCTTCCGCGTCACGCCAAGTCTTCCGCGTCACGCCAAGTCTTCCGCGTCACGCCAAGTCTTCCGCGTCACGCCAAGTCTTCCGCCTCACGCCAAGTCTTCCGCCTCACGCCAAGTCTTCCGCCTCACGCCAAGTCTTCCGCCTCACGCCAAGTCTTCCGCCTCACGCCAAGTCTTCCGCCTCACGCCAAGTCTTCCGCCTCACGCCAAGTCTTCCGCCTCACGCCAAGTCTTCCGCCTCACGCCAAGTCTTCCGCCTCACGCCAAGTCTTCCGCCTCACGCCAAGTCTTCCGCCTCACGCCAAGTCTTCCGCCTCACGCCAAGTCTTCCGCCTCACGCCAAGTCTTCCGCCTCACGCCAAGTCTTCCGCCTCACGCCAAGTCTTCCGCCTCACGCCAAGTCTCTGCCTCACGCCAAGTCTCTGCCTCACGCCAAGTCTCTGCCTCACGCCAAGTCTCTGCCTCACGCCAAGTCTCTGCATCTCGCAACGCCAAGTCCTCGCCATGATCTGGGTACACGTCCAGCCCAGTCTTCTCCACTTCAGTCTCGTCCAGTCCTTCCCCACCACAGTCAATAAAGTCATTCTAGTTGCTGTCATCCCACTTCTCCCTGCCTGTTTATTCCGCCTCTGGGTCCGTCCATCATACCCCGCACGTGACAGAATGCTCCCACCAACCCGGACCCAGCGGAGGTTCCAAGTCCCCGTTCCGGCTCCGCGCCGGATTCAGGACCCCGTTCCGGCTCCGTGCCGGATTCAGGACCCCGTTCCGGCTCCGCGCCGGATTCAGGACCCCGTTCCGGCTCCGCGCCGGATTCAGGACCCCGTTCCGGCTCCGCGCCGGATTCAGGACCCCGTTCCGGCTCCGCGCCGGCCTCAGGACCCCGTTCCGGCTCCGCGCCGGCCTCAGGACCCCGTTCCGGCTCCGCGCCGGCCTCAGGACCCCGTTCCGGCTCCGCGCCGGCCTCAGGACCCCGTTCCGGCTCCCCGCCGGCCTCAGGACCCCGTTCCGGCGCCCCGCCGGCTCCAGGCCCTCGTCCTGGCACCTCGGCAGCCCAAGAATGCCACGCCTGTGCCGCTTCAGCCCCTGGCCTCTTTGCCTGTGCCGCTGCTGCCGCTTCAGCCCCTGGCCACTTCGTCGCTGCCGGTCCCGGATGCAACGCCTGCGCCGCTGCCGCCGCAGCCCCAGGCCGCTTCGCCTGCGCCGCTGCCGCCGCAGCCCCAGGCCGCTTCGCCTGCGCCGCTGCCGCCGCAGCCCCTGGCCGCTTCGCCTGCGCCGCTGCCGCCGCAGCCCCTGGCCGCTTCGCCTGCGCCGCTGCCGCCGCAGCCCCTGGCCGCAACGCCTGTGCCGCTGCCTCCGCAGCCCCTGGCCGCAACGCCTGTGCCGCTGCCTCCGCAGCCCCTGGCCGCAGCGCCTGTGCAGCCTAAGCCCCTGGCGTCTCAGGTCCCCTCGTCGCGGCCAATTGGCATCTCAGGTCCCCTCGTCACGGCAGAGTTGCCGCCTTCTCCCGCTTCCTCATCTCTGCCCCAAGTCAAGTCTCAAGTTTCCTCGTCACAGCCCCAGCCAAAGTCTCAAGTTTCCTCGTCTCTGCCCCAGGTCAAATCCCCAGCTTCCTCGTCTCTGCCCCAGGTCAAATCCCCAGCTTCCTCGTCTCTGCCCCAGGTCAAATCCCCAGCGTCCTCGTCTCTGCCCCGATCAAAGTCTCCGGGCCTGGTGTCCGCCCCAAGCAGTGCGGTCAT
The DNA here is from genome assembly GCF_051991245.1 of Festucalex cinctus. Classification (NCBI taxonomy): domain Eukaryota; kingdom Metazoa; phylum Chordata; class Actinopteri; order Syngnathiformes; family Syngnathidae; genus Festucalex; species Festucalex cinctus. The sequence goes on along the minus strand of NC_135419.1, from coordinate 23,280,929 downwards.
GGTGGCCGATCCGGGACCTAGCGCCAGGCGGCGCAGAAGACGGGCCCACCACGGGGACCGGCCCTTGGCGGAGCCACCCCAGTTTCAGCCCTCTGGGCCGATGATTTTGCCTCCTCCTGGGCCACCCCCGGATGCGGAGTTCATGGCATTGTGTGAGGCCGTTTTTCGCCCCCTTGTGTCCTCCTATTCCTACCCTGGTTGAGGGCTGTGTTTTGCTCCCGTCCCCGCCCTCCCCTTTTTTTGGCTTGTTTTGTGTTTGGGACGTCTGGGAGCCGTCCCTTGGTGGAGGGGTACTGTCATGTTTCGGTTTTTTGGGTTGGGTTTTTGTTTTATTTTGGTGAGTGTTGGTTGTTGGTGTTCCGGTCTTCTTCCCCAGTCTCGTTATGTTAACCTTGTCCACCTGCTTGTGTCTTCCCTTCCTGGTGTGTATTGCTGATTGATTCCCCCTCCCTGCTGTGTCTCCCAGGTGTGTCCTGTTATTGTCATTAGTGTTGGTATAAGGGAGTGGTTTTTGTCTCACGCGGGTGTGGGAGCATTGTTTTGCTGTTGTCTGCATGCTTTGTCACAGTGGTGTCTTCTGACCAAGTTTGCCAAGTCTTCTGACCAAGTTTGCCAAGTCTTCTGACCAAGTTTGCCAAGTCTTCTGACCAAGTTTGCCAAGTCTTCTATGCTAAGTTTGCCAAGTCTTCTATGCTAAGTTTGCCAAGTCGTCTATGCTAAGTTTGCCAAGTCTTCCACCCCAAGTCTACTAAGTCTTCCACGCCAAGTCTACTAAGCCTTCAACGTCAGCCACGCCAAGCCTTCAACGTCAGCCACGCCAAGCCTTCAACGTCAGCCACGCCAAGCCTTCAACGTCAGCCACGCCAAGTCTTCAACGTCAGCCACGCCAAGTCCTCAACGTCAGCCACGCCAAGTCTTCAAAGTCTTCTACGTCATCCACGTCACGCCAAGTCTTCAAAGTCTTCCACGTCACGCCAAGTCTTCAAGGTCTTATACGTCATCCACGTCACACCAAGTCTTCAAAGTCTTCCAAGCCTTCCAAGTCTTCCACGTCACGCCAAGTCTTCCGCGTCACGCCAAGTCTTCCGCGTCACGCCAAGTCTTCCGCGTCACGCCAAGTCTTCCGCCTCACGCCAAGTCTTCCGCCTCACGCCAAGTCTTCCGCCTCACGCCAAGTCTTCCGCCTCACGCCAAGTCTTCCGCCTCACGCCAAGTCTTCCGCCTCACGCCAAGTCTCTGCCTCACGCCAAGTCTCTGCATCTCGCAACGCCAAGTCCTCGCCATGATCTGGGTACACGTCCAGCCCAGTCTTCTCCACTTCAGTCTCGTCCAGTCCTTCCCCACCACAGTCAATAAAGTCATTCTAGTTGCTGTCATCCCACTTCTCCCTGCCTGTTTATTCCGCCTCTGGGTCCGTCCATCATACCCCGCACGTGACAAATAACCTCAACACAAATCAAGTTTGAAATTATTGTATCAATGAACTGAAAGCCACAACTATGTTTATATTAAGTTAAAATATTTTTTCCATTTTGATATTAATAAGAGTAATAAAAACGTTGACAAATATCTTATTGTTCATTTAGTACAAACAAGCTGATTTTAACTTTCCAGTGTCATAAATTAGCAGTTACTTTACATTTCTTGATGCTTCTTCTCAATGTGCTGACAAAGTAAAATTGCTTCCTTACCTTAAATACCGTAAATCGAAATTTTGGGTATCTCTCTTTGTACTACGTTTCGTATGAAAAGCCATTCTTTTGAGTGACAAAAGTGCTGCGAGTAGCACTCTAATTAGCATTAGCGAGTCAGACTGGAGTGGATCATGATTCTTTGCACATCTTTAAATTGAAGCAGATAATCATTGTCAAACAAATTATTTTGAATCAAAATGGTTCTGAATCAAATTGCAGACCCAAAAATTGGAATTGAATTGTGAGACAGTCAAATTTATTAAATTATTAAATAGTTCTGTGAAAGTTAAAAGAGAAGTAACTCATTGATTAATCACAAAAATTATCACATTAATCATGTTTTAACGCAGATTAATCACACTATTAATTTTGACCGCAGATGATCCTTAAGCTTGACAGCGGATGATTATGTCAAAGGTAGCAAAGGTTGTGTTTGAGCAACAAACATAACTACATACTTTAAAGTAAAGCATAATAAATGTTTTCGTATGACATTCTAAATATTTGTTCATGTCAAATACTGGGGTCATTTTTTTTTTAATTATGCAAATAATAATAATTATTATTATTATTAATTATTAGAAAAAGAGGAGGATGAGAGTCGATTAAAATTTTTTGAAGACATCCTCATCACTAAATGTCAAAAGAATTAACACGTAACAAATGTTTTTCAAATTTGGCGGGCAAAAAAATGTTAATAAAAAGCCTTTTTTTTTTTTTATAGAGCTCAGAATTGTTCATTCGGTAGTCTTACCGATTCAACGTCTTATCATCATTGCTCTCTCTTTTTTTTTTTTTACGTGTATGTGTGCGTTTGTGTGCGTGCATTTGCGTGCAAATACGGTGTAAATTTATACTCATTAATTCACCTAAAACCTCATAAAAATCCCATTACCCTTCACCTTAACCAGATACTTCAGAGTCGCGCCAAAGTCGTGAGGTTCAAACGGTCAGGAGACCAGAGAAAAGGTCAGAAATGATAAAAAGAAAAGAAAGATAAATCAAAGTGAAATCCAGCACCGACCAAACACTTCCTGCCGTCCCCATAGTTACAAAATCAAAGTCTTACGCCAACCCCAGAAGCCTCTAAATTCCAACAGATTAAAGAGATCTCAAGAGACCAGAGGAAAAACTAAAGAGAGGAAGGAGGGAAGGATCGATGAGGCAGAGTGAGATCCACAGAAACCAGTACATCCAGTCCATCAAAGTGAAATCCAGCACCAACCAAACACCTCCTGCGTGGTTACAAAACCAGAGTCTTACGCCAACCCCAGAAACCTCAAACTTCCAACAAATTGAGGAGATCTCAAGTGACCAGAGGAAAAACTAAAGAGAGGGAGGAGGGAAGGATAGATAAAGCAAAGTGAGATCCACAGACACCAGCACCCACTGATTCAACAAGCAGTGGGAGGGAGAGGCGAATTCTGTTTGAATTTCAGTAGATGCTGGTGTGATGGATCTGGCATGTATAAGGACCGCCACCAAAGAAAGGAGCCGTCAACCGCGGCCCAGCAAAGCGAGCACCGCCCACCCGGAATCCCCCGAGCCGCGGCAGCACAAAGGCCACCCCCACACCACCCGAGCGGACACCGGTCGGCGAGCCGACCCAGACGCCCGGAACACCCCAACTCCCGCCCTGGCCCGCACCCCCGAGCCCAAGGCCGCAGAACGATATTATATTTCACCCAAATGTTATAATAAGTTGAATTTATTGCTTGAACGTTCAAGTGCTAGCTAATAGTAAATGTCCTATGTTGGCTATGAACCTTGTTTCATCATCAAACTTCATTTATATAGCACCTTTCATACATTAAAATGCAACTAAAAGTGCTTAGTGATTAAACATCCATAGTGTAATAAAGGAACTCACACAACTTTAGAACTATGTTTAAAAAAAGAATGGGGAAAAAAAAACATGGCGGTGCACAGAGAAACCATGTGAGGAAAGGCACCCAGGGGGAGCTCGTCCACAATGAGAGGAATGACAGCGTACTGCCATAAGGGGTGGTGCTAACCCGAGACCCAAGATTGACTACGAGAAGGATGGCCACTCCTCCCATGAAGAAACACCAAAGCAAGAAAAGTCATGGTTTGCTGGATAGCAATAGGCTGTGATTCAACAGCGCAAGCTCGTTTGGTGGACATTTGAAATTCAACTTCAAATTCGAGCCAAATCTGAACTGAAATCTGGTAAAGTAAACTGAATGAAGTCACAATATTTTTTTGTGCTTTCAAAATTATGCAAAGCATTCTCATTCTCTGTTCTCTATGCTACTGTGTCATTTATTTTACTCATATACCTCTATCCCATACTGAAAAGAAGAGTACCTGCAGGAAATGTATTTTTAAAGCCTCAGAATTCAGAAAGCACATCAGAATAAAAAAAAAAAAAAACAGGCCATGAGGGCAAAATGAACGATTTTAAGAGGCAGGAGTGTTGAAAGCCGTACATACAATCTGGGCAAGGATACAGAATTCTGATGCACTTAACTTTCCAAAGAGCACAGTGGCCTTTGCAATTCTTAAATGGTAGTAGTTCAGAACCGCTTCGAACTGAGCCTTGGCGAGAGAGGAAACAAAGAACCCAAAGGTCTGTGTGAATGCAGGTGAAAGTACGGAAGGACGTACTGAGGAAATGTACGGAAATGAATTTAGTTAGCGCTACAATTTTGGGTAATCTGGAAGCCTTGAAAGACTTCCAAGTAACTACATGATGCCTTTTGTGCAACAGATCAACCTACGAAAATTAGTTGCTGCAAGTGTCAATGTTTTACAGACTTACTGCAACAGCAAACATATTCAAACACTGCTCTTCAAGAAAAGTGATGTCTGAACATACGACTGCCACAGTAATTACAATAATTCTGAAAAGACCTAATATACTATTTAAGATGAACTGAATGAGAATGTTTAAACATTCAAATTGTTCCTATGAAGACAGAAGCACGGCCCTGGAGCAGAAAGAGAAGATTGATTTCCTCTTTCAACACATGAATCCTTCCCATTGCTTGCATAGTACTCATCCAATATACTTCATTTTTCAGACTATTCGGGAATGTATAATAAGGATCAGAATAGTTGTCATTGTAATAGTTTTAATGTGGTGTTTTAAAATCATATCAGACACAAATCTCCGGGCTTATTAGAGTAATTATGTCTGCTTCTTAAATTTTTTTCAAGATAAATCTGCCCTTTAGAGTGAATAGACTGAAAGGGCAGAGGAAGGTCTCCCGCCAAAGATTTGATGGAGACTTGACTGCACTCTAATCATTTTTAATACTCCCATCTTGTTTACTAAATTTATAGCTGCCATAATGTGTAATGTGAATTTATCCAATCATCCACGACCAAAGGAGAAAAAAAAATAGACAAGATTAATTTCACGGGTGTATTTAATAACACTGATGGCCTCTGCAAAATGATGATGTGTATGGTTTCATATGCCTAATGGTGAATGATAGCTTATGAGCACAATGGTGAATCACAGCACGGTCATGGATTATGCAGTTTAGTGACAGTAATGCTAGATGGATTTTTTTGGTGGTGCTGTTTGGCTGCTGGGCGAATGGACATTAGTAATCATTACAAGGTGCATGAGCCTTCTGCTGCTCTGTGAACCTCGAGCAGGTGGTGCAGTCATGGCTGACTGGAAGCCCAGTAAACACCACACTGGACGGACAAAAGCTTGCTGGCTTATTGGAAAGTGAGGCTCAAATCGCCAGCGCCAACTCAATACAAACCAATTTGGATCAGCGCTGTGTTCACGCACGTACAGTGTTTAGATAGATAAATACGTCCGAGCAATGGCAGTTTTTTTTTTTTTTTTTGCACATTTTTATTGTCTGTACGACAATAATTTAATTTGTAATCGGTGGTCTAAAAAGAAATATTGTAGCTACAGGTGGTCTTTGATTTGGTTTTAACTAGGGGTGTTTGGCAATTATTATTATTTTTAATCATAATTCATCGTATGATATTCAAACTTTAACTTATGATTAATCAAATACTGTCATGACTTGACTCAAGTTATGAAGGAGTGATGTTTGAGGGATGTTTTTGTCTCATCATCTCATATATGATGTAAGAACTATACGATGCCTAGATGATGTTTGTGGTGACAGGAATCTTTGGTACTATGTGATGTATGGGTCAACAAGCCAATCGGAGATTTCCATGTTATACAATGTCTTGTCACGACCTATGATGAGATTGATTGATTCTCTATATAAACTGTCTGAAAGATGTTCGTGTTGCTGGAGTATTGCTCTCTGTTCCTGTGTACAGCTCTCTTAGTTTCTGCCTCTCAGTATGAATAAATAGATAAAATCTTATTTGTGTCTGCGCTTTCCTCTCAGCACACTCAACTTTATTTATAAAGCGCTTTAAGAACAGGCATTGCTGTATACAAAGTACTGTACATCAGTTTTACATCAGTGCTGTACATCAGTTTTGCAGTAAACAAGAACAAAGCAAACATTTTGAAGTGCGAATACAAGTAACACAAATTGTATAACTTCTAAATGTACAATAAGTTTTCATATTCTTGTTAACATAAGTGGGAAAAAATGTTAAATAGAAATATGGCTGCATCTTTTAGTCATTGATACAATAACTGAGTTAAAATTAAAAAGATGTACTGTACTGTAAAAAAACAAACAAAAAACTGTGATATTGATTTGTGTTGAGGTATTTTTTCTGCCACCAGATGGCATAATTGCATTTGTAAGACATTGGTGACAGCTCAGTGCATTTTCTTTTCATATTAAGAGCTATTTAATCTTTAACATGAAATAACTTGTGAAATTCTGCACATTACAATAAGAAATGATGCCAGATGTTTTTGACCAACTAAAATAGCTTGAGAAAAGGAATCCTGGACATTTCCAATTCATGTCATCCCATAAGAGGACATGAATATAAATGTTTAATGTTGAGCGGTGTTTGATCAACATGCCTAAAAATTTCCAATTAGCTTAAAGAGTCTCCTTCCATCTCCACACACCTCTTTCCCCCCGAGGCAGGTTCCAAGGAGGCTTCCCGCTAGCCGAGGTTCCACCACGGGTCAGGCAGGCTCGGCACGGCGGGCCTCCTCGTCCGCCAGCTGCGTCCCTGGCGGGCAGTGGGAAATCCCCCCCCGAAGGCGGCAGCGCAGCTTGGCTGCCTCCAAACTCCCAAATCTCTTCCCGCCGCTGGCATCCTTCGAGCTGCGTGGATGAATGTCGCCACACTCACTTTAGGATCTAACGAGATTTGAAAATAATAGAGCTGATACTAACTGATGATGAAAACGACCACAATTTAGTCCATTAGACTGTGAATAGTTAACAGTAGCCCATTTTTTCGATTGTTTTGTTTTGTTGGTTTACAGCTGTAGACCACTAAGTAATTGTCTTTTTCACAGTCGGCTACACCTGCCTTTTGTTCACACTTAAGAGATTATCACAATGATTCTTGGCTAAACGATGCTATTTTTAAGCCATTGCAGGTAAAACAAATTCCACATCCCACACAAACAACCCAGCCTGTGATTGCAGCCTGCGGAGAACAGAAAACAAAACTCCAGGATGGGCTGTGCAGTCATGTGTGGCTCATGATAATTGAACAGAAGTGTACATATGATGAAAATTTAATTCACTCTGGCAGGTGGCAGCTGTGCTGGAATGCTGCCGTCCACTTGACCTTTGCCCTCTGTGAGTAGACAAGCAGCCAGTGAGGGAGAGGCATCTGTTGAGATATTTCACCCTTGGTTGAATTCCAAAAACAGTACATCTCTTGTCCAGTGAACAGGTGGGCCCAGGTACGGACAAATTCTACTCATCCTTCCCCTCCATTCCTCCCTGCCACTGGTGGAAATAAAAACAATTACTTCTGACGTGTCCCTGGTGTTTGGGTGTAGAACTTGTGATTTCACCTCTGGAGTTGTGAAAGACACCATTGCAGCTTGTAAAGCCTCATTAGGATTCAGGCAGGTGGAATATTTTTTCTTCTCTCCCCAAGGTAAAAAGCCTTGTTTTGCCTCTTCACGCTGTCATTTATTTGTTTGTTTTTCAGCGTATAGGGCACAAGGTGTTGGCTGCAGCTAAAAAAAAAAAGAAAAAGAAAAGAAAAACAAGAAGAAGAAAAGACAACATGCTTTCACAATAATAATAATAATAAAAACATACTTGGAAAGGTTACTTGAAAGTTATAACAACTTAGAGGATATTATGTTAAAAAAAAGAAAAAAGCTTGTTCCTTCCTTTGAGCCCACAGTTGTTGTTGTTTTTAAATCAATATATTACTGCTGTTTATTGTGTTCCATTTTCCTAATTACTTTCATAGACGTATTCATGGCTCATTCATCAAGAGCCCTTCAGCATCTTTCAAGTTTTCTAATTCCCCCTTACAGAACAAGTTTGTCATACACGTTTGCCATTTGAATTTAATACAACCATTGCCAAAAGCAAAGATACAACCTGATGCAAAATACAACTTGAATCCAATTTGGATCTTTACAACTTTTGAACATCTTAGAAAAAAAAAAAAAAAAACGTCGAATGCTTGTTGGAGTCTTATGCTTACATTTTCTTTGTTCCTTGTTTCTTTTGGCAGCAGTTCTCCTTTTTAAGTGTGTTTTGCTTACATTTAAAGTCATACTTAGTAAGTCATTTATTCAAATAGTCTAATCTATTTTCAGTTTGATTTGTGCTACAAATTATTCATACATTCCTCTGTTGCCGTATATTTCTCATAGTCAGCCCATTTTATAGGCTTAAAAAAACAGAGAATTGTCCCCGGTGTTGAAAATGCTTATGCACATAATTTCCTTCAAAAGTATCCATTTAAAACACATGAACAATAGATTCAATATACATGCAGTGGGGGAGTTGCCTAAAAGGTGCCCCCCACTTAGCAAATTATGCTTTCTTGAACCCTTCCCAATTAGTCATGTTGGTCGCCTGCTTGTTTTCTATTTTTCTCTTTTACTTTCTGATCTCCAAGCGTAGTTTTCTCAAACTGAGCAATTATTTTCCCTGTCCAGCAAAAAACGATGCAATAAAGACTATTCTATTTTATTTTGTAACGTGGGACTTATTGTGGTAGTAAAATCCTCAAAGTGTAACATTGTGCAGTCCTGGCAGATGTTCCCTTTAGTGCCATGGCAAGCTCCTGAATGATTGCACTTTCCAAAGAAGCAGAAAAAGGTAATCTAAGAGTCAAAACGATTCCCTCGTGTCATTAAAAGTTTATTCACGTACTAGCGGTGCAGCACCAGAAGCAAATGAGGATTCTGTTTTTGCCCAAGGACACTTTTAACATGGCCATGGAAGGGACGCTTATGGGATTATTGGGATATGAGGTGGATTGAGAATGGAACCACTGTCTTTGTTTTGGGAATTAACTACTAGCACCTGTGGCAAGACGCTGACAGTAGGACGTCTTTGTACATGACGGTGGTTTATCACTTGCAGCTACAATATGGCATGAACATCTGGCATTTGGGAGGAGCTGACACATGCAAATAGCTTGGAATCGGAGAGAGATCACTTCTATGTGTAAACCAGGCGTGGGCAACTTCAATGATGGAGGGGGCACATTTTTTATTCAGCGTTGCCTGGGAGCTAGACAGGACTGGATACTTCCTAAACACATGACAACATGCTATTTTATATTAAGACACAAAATATGTGCATTTGCCCGTTTTATTGAACCAATTTACACCACAGTATTATTACGTTCTTCATGCTCAAATGCATGTAATAATAATAATAATAATAATAATAATAATAATAATAATAATAATAATAATAATAATAATAATAATAATAAACAATAAACAATTTGTATAGCACCTTTAAGAACAATTGCCTACAACGTGCTTTTGCAGTGTTGTTCCATTAAAAATGTTTCATTAAAATATATATAATTAAATATATATCTTGTTAGAGCAATTTTCAATTATACTTTATCACTATTATTTGTTAGACCGATGATCAAGTTTACATTGATAAATTAAAACAAATTACATCATGTTATTGATAATAGGAACACACATTGGAAATATAAACATATCTTTCCCTTGTGTTGTGTGTAAATTGATGTGATTATGTTGATAATTGCATTGATAGTGTGCTGCCTAGGATTATTTATTTACTGGACCAAATGTCAGTTACAATATTGTCAGGGTTACCTGTTTGACATCTATTAAACACAACACAAAAAGGAGAGAAGACACTCAGTTCAGGGCTCACAAGGAGAGAGGAGAGGAACTGACTGACACAATTCACTCCTGCACTGTCTGAAGATTCCTCTCCTCACCCTCTCTATTTATTTGCTTTTCCACGCCCCTAGTTACATGGGTGTTCCAACCCTAAAAATGCAAATGAAAGGCATAGTTGGAACACAGTGTACTTGTTTGTCTTGTGTTGTGCATGTGAGTGGAAGATTGCTGAGTACGTGTGGTCAAGTTTGCAATCATTTCTTAACAGAAAACAGCCGACCTCAGCAGACTGGCTCGATCCATTCTGCTGCATTAGATGTTGTGGTTCTTCAGCTTTTTGAGTCATCTTCAAATAGCCAGCCTATGTGAATGTGAGTGGGAACAGAGCAAAGCACTCTTCATATATATAAATGAAGTACCATTTGCCATTTGTATTATAGTTTTAACTTTACCAGCTATGAATGCACATTGTGCATTTTTCTTTAAAAAATGTCGAAATCATTCTTAAATTAGTTAGCACGTCCACCTCCCAGTTCTGAGGACTCGGGTTCGAGTCCAGGCTCCGGCCTTCCTGGGTGGAGTTTGCATGTTCTCCCCGTGCCTGTGTGGGTCTTCTCCGGGTACTCCGGTCTCCTCACACATTCCAAAGACATGCATGGCAGGTTAATTGGGCGCTCCGAATTGTCCCTAGGTGTGCTTGTGGGTGTGGATGGTTGTTCGTCTCTGTGTGCCCTGTGATTGACTGGAAACCGGTCCAGGTTGTCCCCTGCCTACTGCCCAAAGCCAGCTGAGATAGGCTCCAGCACCCCCCGCAACCCTTGTGAGGAATAAGCGGTCAAGAAAATGGATGGCTGGATGGATTCTTAAATTAATCATCACCAATTAAAACAAAAAAAAAGCTTAAATGTAACTTCAACTTGAGTAACTTAATACTCTAGATAGTATATTCACTCATCAGTGGCATTGGTTAATTTTTGTTTTCCAATGTCATGCTGCCTAGTGCAGGACATGTGTAGATATACCAGTGTAACAGTTTGATTCTGGTGGTTTAGTGGAGTGGAAAACAAAATTGCTTTTGGGGGAATGTGGTTGTTCCCAAAATTCATCAGATGGCGGAGATGGCGGATTCATACCCCGTGTAAAGCACACACTCGAGATCAGGGGTCCCCAATCAGAGGAACTGAACACCAAAAGGAGCTTGTTGTGTCGATTGAGCATGACTTGTAGTGCAAGGAATCCCAAAATTGTTATGTGCTCCCCGATTGCTGATATCTCAAATATAATTCAGAGCCTTCCTCCTGGAAAACATCAAATGTGCTCCTCAGACTTCCTCCAGTGCAGGCAATCCCTTCAGCAGTTCTGCTTTAATTAGAAGAGACTATAAGACAATCACTCCATGGCTCTCACGGAGCTCTTGTGCAATCTAAGGTGTGCTGTACCTGTAAGCAGTTCAAGAGAAATGCATTGATATTATAAACAAATAACACTAAATTACACTGTAAAGCGTCCAGTGGTTCACTGAAACGAATAAAAATGTAAAACATGCTTTTCTGTTTCACAACGCAGTGGCAGTATTCAAATCACCAAACCCCAAAGGCACACGGCCAATATTGCGACTTGTCAGAAATATTCCAATTCTCAACAGTTTGGAGTCATATACTGTACAATAAGCACATCTCCATCCTCCGAGGTAATTTGAAACTTATATTGAGCTGCTGGCCTGCAATTTTATTCCTAATATAGCTGAAATGTTCACGGTGATTACTGTCCTGCTTTCGTTGCCAGTGCCACACACTTTTAGAAGTGTTGAAAAGCACAAAAAAAAAAGTCACCCATTCTTTGAAAGGTGACGTCGTGGGCCAGCTGGCCAACCGGTGACCTTGGTCACAGAAGCAATAAGAAGCAATTTATTCAATGCAAATATGCCTTACCAGACATAAAATGTGCTATTGTTCCCAATGTGGCAGGTAGACGCTTGAAATAAAGAACCCTCTTTGCAAACTACTCAAATTTACATGCATAATACAACTTAATGTTTAATTCTGCTTGGATAATTAGGGATGTTAAATTATTCAGCAAATCTGCCAAATGTACTTTATTTCACACTGAGGTTATTCAAACTGGCATATAAAAGATTGGGTACTGCTCCCTATTATACACATTCATGCCAAATGATAGCACAATGTTAAAAATCAACAAGCTTCAACTCAGTTGGCAGACAGGGGAGGGAGATGCTGATAACAAACTTGTGGTACACTTCCTGTTTCACCACCAACATCTTTTGAGCCAGTGAAGAAAATATTGGTTGTTCATGGAGGGCTGGTATTACAAGATTTCATAGCACATTTCTCTGATGCTGGCCTTCAAGAAGATGATTTTTTAAAATTCATCTGGGAACACCTGCGATTGAGTACGATGAGGAAGAAGTTGTGAGAGAATGTCTCTCTGAATTCTGGTCATTCCAAAGCAGACTTCATTAAATTCCTCCTAGAAAATTGACAGGAAAAAAAAAGGGGAAATATATTAAAAATAGGTTTTAACGCTGTTATAGACAAAAGTAAATTTGACACAAATAAAACTGCATTGGTCTAAATGGGCATTTTCAAGTAAAAAAATAAAATGAAAATAAACTTTTAAACATATCTATATGTGACCCGCTCTGGCAAAACGGTCTGCATCTCAGCAGGATCAATCTCGAGATAATGGACGATATTAGACAGTTGGACATTTTTTGTCAATTTTGAGATTTCTCCACAAATAGCCTCCTTGAGGTCTCTAGTTTAATTTCCAAGCAGCACAAAAGTCAAAATTGTAATAGAAGTGTATGAAAATAAGCAATTATCAGACAGCAAACATTAACAACATTAAAACTGCTGTAACTTTGTCAATTTTTTAGCTATATCCATGTATTATAGATCATTTTAAAGGGAATTTAGTGCAGAATTTGAATACATCAGTATCTCAATTTTTATATATATATATATGTATATATATATATATATATATATATATATATATATATATATATATGTATATATATATATATATATATATATATATATATATATATATATATATATATATATATATATATATATATATATATATATATATATATATATATATATATATTTGGCACATTAGGACATATACATATATTTTGAAGCTATTGGGATAGCCTTCCATTTTACACTATTTTCCAGTCAGCTGTAGAATAGATTTCAAAATTTTGCTACAGGTCTATAAATCAATGACTGGTTTGGGTCCTGACTACATTCATGAAATGCTGATTGAATATAAACCCAATACGGATCTGAGATTTGCAAACTTAGGTCAATTAGTGGAGCCCAGAGTTCAAAGTAAACATGCTGAAGCTGCATTTAGCTGTTATGCTGCACATAAATGGAATAAGATATCACCAGAATGGCGGCACGGTAGTCGAGTGGTTAGCACGTCCGCTTCCCAGTTCTGAGGTCTCCGGTTCGAGTCCAGGCTCAGACCTTCCTGGGTGGAGTTTGCATGTTCTCCCCGTGCCCGCGTGGGTCTTCTCCGGGTACTCCGGTCTCCTCCCACATTCCAAAGACATGCATGGCAGGTTAATTGGGCGCTCCGAATTGTCCCTAGGTGTGCATGTGAGTGTGGATGGTTGTTCGTCTCCGTGTGCCCTGTGATTGGTTGGCAACCAGTCCAGGGTGTCCCCCGCCTACTGCCCAGAGCCAGCTGAGATAGGCGCCAGCAGCCCCCGTGACCCTTGTGAGGAATAAGCGGTCAAGAAAATGGATGGATGGATGGATGGATATCACCAGAAGTGAAGTCACCCAAGTGTAAATTCTTTAAAATCCAGGTTAAAACTTGCTTTTTTCCCCTCCTATACCTGTAATTAACGCCTGTGATGGAACACCTGCCTGTTTCTGGCTGAGAGGAGCAACTTACGTGAGCGGGTGCTGCTCGCTCTTCGTTTCCACGGAGACGAGCTCCGTTCAAACCATTTCCTTTCCCCCTGCTGCAGGTGCCAAAGGTGCACACTCGACAACCACATACACACACGCGCGCACCCCCCCCACACGCACACGCGCCAAACGCTCACCTGCGTGCTGCTGTCTCCGCCTGGCGCCTGACACCAGACCCTGGAATAAACCGAGGCACTTCCTCATTCACTCGTAAATTGCGCTCATTGCCGAGCTTCATGGGTCACATGACCATAGGTGGGTAGTAACAAGTTACATTTACTCCATTACATTTACTTGAGTAGCTTTTTAAAAAAAAAAAAAAAAAAAAAAAAGTACTTCTAAGAGTAGTTTTACTATACAATACTCTTTACTTTTACTTGAGTAGATGTGTAAAGAATAAACGCTACACTTACTCCGTTATATTGGTCTACACTACGTCATTACCCCCGCCATGCTTATATTAGATTTACCATAAGGCACATTTAAAAGATTTACATTTTATTAAAAATCGACGGAGCGCCCAATAATCAAGTGCACCTTTTGTGTGAGTTCCAAAATCTGTAAATGTTGTGCGACTTGAGCCCAATTCACACTGGCTGCGAAATGGACGCGGTACGTTTTCCGTACGGACGCCGCAAGGATAGAACGCATTCAAGTCTACGTGTCAATTCACACCAGCTGTGGTGCGGTTGCGTCTGCGGTGCGGAACGACTGCGGCGATGCGGAAGGTTTCCGCAAGCGTTCTATTTTTTTTCCGGACGCCGCATGTGGATTTTCATGACGCACGAGCCGGACAGGAAGTTGGGCGTCTCGCATCAAGGTAAATCTGGTATATTTCAATATAAAACCGTTTGCGAACTTGATTTTTTTGGGGGGGAGGGAAGCTAGCTAGCTAGCTACATAGCATGACATGAGTCGGACATTTAAGACAAAAAATGAGCTCAGAATAAATTAAAAATGACAAAATAACACTATGTAAACACAAAACCTACTTACCCATGGTAGAACATCCATGGTAGAAGTCCTTGAAATAAGTCCAAAAAGCATATCAATGTGACAACAGGGTTAAGGTAGGCGCTCCGCTTGATTGACTGCGTGCGAGCATTTTCACAGACACATTGCTTATATACAGCAAATGCGGTCCTGGTTGAGGACTGCCAGGATGAGAATTCGAAAGAGTAGGCTAACCTGAAAGATGACGTCTTGGTGCTTTTGCTTTAAGAAACTGCCACTTATGGTCGTTAGACTGGGAGTGAACTACGGCACAATTTGTGACTGTTTTGTGCATGCTTGGGCGAAGGTGCCTGGTTGCAACTGTTGTTCGAGCTCGAAAAAGTTATTTTTTTATTTTTTTATTTTTTATGATTCGAAGATGCCAGAATTAGCACATGATTTTGTTTTTGTCTGTCTGATTACATTGTTTTTAAAAATAATTCAGACTACTCAGTACTTGAGTATTCTTTTCAGTAAATACTTTTTGACTTGTACTTGAGTGATGTTTTGATGACTACTTTTTACTTTTACTTGAGTAATATATTGAAGTACTGCTACTCTTACTTGAGTACACTTATTGGCTACTCTACCCATCTTTTCACATGACTATGAACTGAATCACTAAAGATGTTTTATTTCATGTGTTTGTTTTATGGTCAATAAGTTATTGATTGTGAAGGGAGGATTTATTTTTGTATGGTCAATATATGTTGCCGAATATAATTTATTTATTATTCTTTAGTTATTTTTTGCATTAAACCCTAATTTATTAAATGGTTTGCTCAAGGGGGTATTTAAGGGAACCTAAATTCATTTGTCAGTGTTCTGTCCAATGGGTTGGCGAGTGAATTGCTACCTGAGTAAGTCTGTTGAACTTAAATAATCTTGTAAATATTTTTGGGGATTTGTTTTTTTTCAATGGATGCACTGTATATTTATTTTCAAGTTTTTTGAATCTCTTGTGGTGTAAATTAGAAAAAAAAAAAACACTTGCTGAAGTCTTCGATTGTGCCATCATTTTTTTCTTTAAACAACATTTGTTTCTTTTTTGTTTGTTTGTTTGTTTGTTTGTTTGTTTTTTACATGTATGTTCGTTGTAGCAATTTTGTAAGCTACTTCTGTTGACTCTGTTTTGTTTCTGAATGTCATTAGCTGTTTGTTGATTCTTGTGTTGTGCCCTGCATTGGCTGAAAACAGGGAGAAATAATCACAACAGTGATGGTGGTGTTGCTTCTTCAGCAAGCATTTACTGTGTGAGGAAATTCTCCGTTTGTTTCTTCCACAGTAATTACATCTTAACTTTTTTCCTCCTCAATGCAATATTTATGTTTAAAGTTTTAAAATTTGCAGTACTTTGATCTGTCTTGTTTTTTCCCAGTATCGGTTTCTCAGGTAATCAGAAAGCTTTTATTTGGGTGCACCAGTCGAGCACCTCTTTTCCTCTGTTGTGTCTTCTAGCTTGAGGCCTGCAGACGCCAGCATGGACTGTTGTGTGCTGAAGGGTTGGATCCCAAAGCGCAGACGCAAATAAGATTTTATCTATCTATTCACATTGAGAGGCAGAAACTAAGAGAGCTGTACACAGGAACAGTGAACAATAAGCTGGCGAAACACACACAATTCTCACACGGCTTATATAGAGAATCAATCAATCTCATCATAGATCGTGGCAAGACATCATATGACATGGAAAGCTCCGATTGGCTTGTTGATCCATACATCATAAAGTACCAAAGATTCCTGTCATTGTAAAGTTCTTACATCATATAACACAAAACTAGTAGAAAACCTGATGATTGTTACTAGGGGTGGTAAAAAAAATCAATTCGGCAATATATCTCAATATTACATCGCACAATTCTTGAATCGATTCAATAGGCGGCCAAATCAATTTTTAAACATCCATTTTTGATAGCAAATATTCACCAAAACGTCTTAGGGTTCACACCTTAATTAAGCATGAAATAATGTTATATTAATGGAACATTAATCCTTAATATTTTATTTCAATGCTGTTCAAACATGAAACAGATTACAACCTGTATAAGACTGAAGTTTCAGATAAATCATTAATACATTTTCATACAATCGACTTAGAAATTCGTATTTGGATTAATCGGTATCGAACCGAATCGTGACCTATGAATCGTGATACGAATCGAATCGTCAGGTACTAGGCAATTCACACCCCTAATTGTTACATAAGACAAAAACATCACTCAAACATCACTCCCTCATGACTCACGAAACTCACGAGTCATGACATGGACATGCTAACTTCACTCATTAACCAACACGCAGATATTTAACAACACCACAGAAGATACTGAACTTTTAATGTGAGAATATTACTTTTAGAGCCCTGTGGCCTCACATTGACCTTGTTAACAGAGAAGTACCTTATTCATAATGAATTTTTATTGTACAGCACACTCAATGTCATTAATTTAAAAGCTGATATTTTGTGGTAGGCTTTCCCACGATGAGTTTGCCCCCGAGTGCACGACAAATGATTGCCATCCCATAAGTCATGCCTTGTGACTCTGATTGGTTGTTTTTCCTCAGGCACGCTGGTTTCTTGCAAATCAAATCAGAGTCACATGAGACAGCCGACTTTTTCACAGATCATATTCATCAACAACTACTGTCTGTTTGTCACTACTTTTACTCAAGTATTGCTTGAAAGTACTTTATACATTGGTTGGTTGGATGTGTTTTTTGTTTACTTAAATACCTTTAGGCTGAGATGAGTTGTCTGTTACTGTATTTTCTCCAATTCCCCAAATAATCAATAAATAGTACTCAGGTTTGATCCCAGGCTCTAATTAATTACTTTTTCTGGCCTGTCTTTGCTTGTACAAGCATGTGACAGTGTTTGTGTGCGTGTGTTCATTGGAAATAAGGTTTGTGTGTACATGCTTGTTATCCTCTAGGATCTTTAATTAGACCCCAATTTCCATTTCTATTTGCATAGAAATGGACTAAATTATGCAGAGGCTGCCTCTCTTCACGAGATGATAAAGTTCGTTTGATTAGGGCTAAATGCATGAATGAATAAATATACAATGTAAAAATCGCTTAATATTCTGCAGGACCAAGGTCTGTGTTGTTGAAGTCATGTGAAATAAAATGAGTTTCATTTGTTCTTGCTTATCTGATTGGGCGATAACCTGCAATACCAATTCCAGTTGTACACAGTCACTGGCTCACCTCTCAATAGTTATCAATATGTGAGGTTGCTTGCAATACAATCTTCATTAACGACCTTTTGTTTTCAAGGTATCACAATTCTTGTGGATATGCAGGGATAAAGGAGGGAGATTACTTTTACTCTTGGACTTATGTATGTATGTATTTTTTTTCTTTTTCTTTTTCAATTTTTGTTATACACCTGTACATAGAGTATATTCATGTGTTCTATATTCACGTGTACAATATATGATAGCAGCGTTCACACTTGAATGAAATAAACAAATTATTAGAGTCCTCGTAGTTAAAGTATTTATTTTACACATGTACGACAAACAACATAAAAAAACAATATCATGGTACTAGATTGTGTGAGTGTGATCAAAAAATTATATATATATATATATATATATATATATATATATATATATATATATATATATATATATACTTTTACTTTTACTTATAAATTCTGACATAATAGAATTTCAATGTTTATTTTATTTTACAGATTTTCCTATATTTTTAAAATATTTCATTTTCAAAAATAAACTATGATCTTATATGCTGAATGTAAAATAACATGAAATCACTGTCACTGTGAAAATACAATATTTCTGTTCTTTTACTGAGAAACACATTAGAAATACACATATTTATTGTTAAAATATGTTCACAAATGAATCGGAATTTCACAAATATTTATCTTATTTAATGTACTGTAAAATGCAACTTTAAAACTCTACACAAAATAACAAAAAGGAGATAAACATTTAAGAAATAGCAAAAATATGTAATTTTATGATAAATTCTTAATTAATTGATTGTTTTTTTTTAAACTGAAAGTAATTACAATTACTGTCCTAGATCAGGTGTGTCAAACCTACAGTCCGTTGGCTGGATCAGGACTGTAAAGGAGTTTAATCCGGCTCACGAGATGATCTTGTAAAGTAATACATTTATACGTGTCATGTCGGACCAAATAACCGGAAGGCAAAATTCAAAACATATAAATTCATAATTTCACAAGCAATCATCTTATGAGAGATGCAACTGATAATTGATAAATGATTATTGAATTGATAAATAATAAATTGGCAATATAGGTGAGTGGTATGGAGATTCCCAGAATTACTTTTTTTTTTTTTTTTTTTACTATCTTCATATCATTTTCCTCACAGTCAGTACCGGTAGATGTTTTTTTTTCTTTGCATCCATTAACAATATTGGTACTTCTTTTTCATCAACAGGCTTAAGAAACATTGAACTTGGTTTTCTTTCAGTTAAGTCAGTATAAGTATTATTTGATGTATCAGGGTCGGGAATAGTTTTTACTAAATTTGGCCCAACGTTAACAAAAAAAAATCTATTGAATTAATCAACAACCTCATCCATATTGTTAAGATTTGTATAATTTTCTATAAAATATTTTGGAGGGTTATCTTTGATCTGGCCATTTCTAATCACACTATTTAATATGTTCCAAATTAGTTTAATGTTATATTTATTAATTTCTAACATTTTTTTAATCATCTATTTAATATACTAGTTAATTTATTTTTAAATGTTTTGCATTTTCTTTTTCTTTTGTTTTGCACTTCATAAATTGTCTGTATAGAGTGTTTTTCTTTTTGCAAACCCTTTTGTTATAGTTATGCTTTGGTTTTATTTTGTATTGTTTAATTAGACAATATCATACAAAGTAATCTGTACAGATTTTTTTTTCACTCACTCATTCACAAATGTAAGCTTCTGTGAGTGTGTGTGTGAGTGGAAAAAAAATTAATAAATAATCCATGCGTGCTTTCAAATTTCCGCGGGAGTGACGTCACGCAGCTGACACATTCGCCCGGCCCCGTTTGCCACCCCTCGCTCTGCGATTGGCTGGAGGGGTGTAAACATTGTCTTTCCACAGAAACGGCCCGCTGTTTACAAAACAAAAACAAAATGGCAAAATACAGGCTGGGGGGGGGGTTTAGGACAAAATCACTCCCACACGTTATGAAAAGCCCATAGGCTATAGATAAATTGAATAGTAGTTAGTTTGTTTAAATCCTGTATTTAAAAAGTGCATTTTCCTGAGTGAAACCGGCAGACAGCCCTTTTAAAAACAATAACATCACATTTCTGTAATTTTAAGCATTACTATTCGTAATACGAAGTATATCGTATATATTAGTATATATTAGTATATCGATCCATCCATTTTCTAAACCGCTTACTCCTCACAAGGGTCGCGGGGCCGCTAGAGCCTATCCCAGCTGGCTTCGGGCAGGAGGCGGGGTCCACCCTGCACTGGTCAGCCAATATTTACTTATTATATTTCTTGGTACTTGAATTGTTTTAAAATATGATAATGGTCCAAATTAAACTTTCAAATAGACCTGAAAATAAGGCAAAATATGGTTGAAATTATAACTACAAACTATTTTAATTATGGAAAAAGAGAAGTAAGAATAAGTTTATTTTACTGTATTTGTCAAGTTGGGGGTGTGATGGGTGGACCCAAAGGCGGAGAAATACGGCAGGGAGACAAACAGGAATGAGAATGACTTTATTGACTATATTGAACGTGGACTGGTGTGGCATTATGTGTAGCAGACTTGGCATGACGAATGTGGGCAGACCCGGTTCCCTATCTGGGCACCTTTCCACCCAAACCGCAAAATGGAGTTGTCACGATTACAGAAGGGAGCAATTTCAGACGAGGCACCTCCAGGGCCGAACAAGGGAGGCTCACCAGACTTATGTCCGACAAAGAGGAGGGTTGGGGCAGCCTCCTTGGGCAGACGGCCTGCTCTCTGGCCTGGTTGTCAGATTTTTTCAAAGTCTGACGCCTGCCTGAAATATTTCAAAGTCCCACACCATTCATTTCAATAGCCTGGGTCACCAGGCCCGAAAATTTTCAAAGTCCAACGCCTGTCTGAAAATTTTCAAAGTCCCACACCTTCCCGGAAATTTTCAAAGTCCAACGCCTGCCCGAAAATTTTCAAAGTCTGACGCCTACCTGAAATATTTCAAAGTCCCATGCTGGCCAGAATTTTTTCTAAGTCCGACGGCTGGCTGAAAATTTTCAAAGTCCCATGCTAGCCAGAATTTTTTCAAAGTCCCATGCTGGCCAGAAATTTTTCAAAGTCTGACGCCTACCTGAAATATTTCAAAGTCCCATGCTAGCCAGAATTTTTTCAAAGTCCCATGCTGGCCAGAATTTTTTCTAAGTCTGACGCCTGGCCGAAAATTTTCAAAGTCCCATGCTGGCCAGAATTTTTTCAAAGTCCCATGCTGGCCAGAATTTTTTCTAAGTCTGACGCCTGGCCGAAAATTTTCAAAGTCTGACGCCTGCCTGAAATATTTCAAAGTCCCATGCTGGCCACAATTTTTTCTAAGTCTGACGCCTAGCCGAAAATTTTCAAAGTCCCATGCTGGCCAGAATTTTTTCAAAGTCCCATGCTGGCCAGAATTTTTTCTAAGTCTGACGCCTGGCTGAAAATTTTCAAAGTCCCATGCTGGCCAGAATTTTTTCAAAGTCCCATGCTGGCCAGAATCTTTTCTAAGTCTGACGCCTGGCCGAAAATTTTCAAAGTCTGACGCCTGCCTGAAATATTTCAAAGTCCCATGCTGGCCACAATTTTTTCTAAGTCTGACACCTGGCCGAAAATTTTCAAAGTCTGACGCCTGCCTGAAATATTTCAAAGTCCCATGCTGGCCACAATTTTTTCTAAGTCTGACGCCTGGCTGAAAATTTTCAAAGTCCCATGCTGGCCAGAATTTTTTCTAAGTCTGACGCCTGGCCGAAAATTTTCAAAGTCTGACGCCTGCCTGAATTTTTTCAAAGTCCCACACCATTCACTTCAAAAGCCTGGGTTACCAGGGTTGCAGTACCGCGGGCCACCATCTGGGGGCGCTGCAGATAGGGCACCCGGTTCCCTATCTGGGCACCTTTCCACCCAAACCGCAAAATGGAGTTGTCACGATTTCAGAAGGAAGCAATTTCAGACGTGACACCTCCAGGGCTGAAAAAGGGAGGCTCGCCAGACTTATGTCCGACAAAGAGGAGTGTTGGGGCGGCCTCCTCGGGCAGACGACCCGCTCTCTGGCCTGGTTGTCAGATTTTTTCAAAGTCTGATGCCTGCCCGAAAATTTTCAAAGTCCCATGCTGGCCAGAATTTTTTCTAAGTCTGACGCCTGGCCGAAAATTTTCAAACTCCCATGCTGGCCAGAATTTTTTCTATGTCCCATGCTGGCCAGAATTTTTTCTAAGTCTGACGCCTGGCTGAAAATTTTCAAAGTCCCATGCTGGCCAGAATTTTTTCAAAGTCCCATGCTGGCCAGAATTTTTTCCAAGTCTGACGCCTGGCCGAAAATTTCCAAAGTCTGACGCCTACCTGAAATATTTCAAAGTCCCATGCTGGCCAGAATTTTTTCAAAGTCCCATTTTGGCCAGAATTTTTTCTAAGTCTGACGCCTGGCCGAAAATTTTCAAAGTCTGACGCCTGCCTGAAATATTTCAAATTCCCATGCTGGCCACAATTTTTTCTAAGTCTGACGCCTGGCCGAAAATTTTCAAAGTCCCATGCTGGCCAGAATTTTTTCTAAGTCTGACGCCTGGCTGAAAATTTTCAAAGTCCCATGGTGGCCACAATTTTTTCTAAGTCCCATGCTGGCCAGAATTTTTTCAAAGTCTGATGCCTGGCCGAAAATTTTCAAAGTCTGACAACTGCCAGAATTTTTTCTAAGTCCCACACCATTCACTTCAAAAGCCTGGGTTACCAGGGTTGCAGTACCGCGGGCCACCATCGGGGGGGCGCTGCAGATAGGGCACCCGGTTCCCTATCTGGGCACCTTTCCACCCAAACCGCAAAATGGAGTTGTCACGATTACAGAAGGGAGCAATTTCAGACGAGGCACCTCCAGGGCCGAACAAGGGAGGCTCACCAGACTTATGTCCGACAAAGAGGAGGGTTGGGGCAGCCTCCTTGGGCAGACGGCCTGCTCTCTGGCCTGGTTGTCAGATTTTTTCAAAGTCTGACGCCTGCCTGAAATATTTCAAAATCCCACACCATTCATTTCAATAGCCTGGGTCACCAGGCCCGAAAATTTTCAAAGTCCAACGCCTGTCTGAAAATTTTCAAAGTCCCACACCTTCCCGGAAATTTTCAAAGTCCAACGCCTGCCCGAAAATTTTCAAAGTCTGACGCCTACCTGAAATATTTCAAAGTCCCATGCTGGCCAGAATTTTTTCTAAGTCCGACGGCTGGCTGAAAATTTTCAAAGTCCCATGCTAGCCAGAATTTTTTCAAAGTCCCATGCTGGCCAGAAATTTTTCAAAGTCTGACGGCTAGCCGAAAATTTTCAAAGTCCCATGCTAGCCAGAATTTTTTCTAAGTCTGACGCCTACCTGAAATATTTCAAAGTCCCATGCTAGCCAGAATTTTTTCAAAGTCCCATGCTGGCCAGAATTTTTTCAAAGTCTGACGCCTGGCCGAAAATTTTCAAAGTCCCATGCTGGCCAGAATTTTTTCTAAGTCTGACGCCTGGCCGAAAATTTTCAAAGTCCCATGCTGGCCAGAATTTTTTCTAAGTCTGACGCCTGGCTGAAAATTTTCAAAGTCCCATGGTGGCCACAATTTTTTCTAAGTCCCATGCTGGCCAGAATTTTTTCAAAGTCTGATGCCTGGCCGAAAATTTTCAAAGTCTGACAACTGCCAGAATTTTTTCTAAGTCCCACACCATTCACTTCAAAAGCCTGGGTTACCAGGGTTGCAGTACCGCGGGCCACCATCGGGGGGCGCTGCAGATAGGGCACCCGGTTCCCTATCTGGGCACCTTTCCACCCAAACCGCAAAATGGAGTTGTCACGATTACAGAAGGGAGCAATTTCAGACGAGGCACCTCCAGGGCCGAACAAGGGAGGCTCACCAGACTTATGTCCGACAAAGAGGAGGGTTGGGGCAGCCTCCTTGGGCAGACGGCCTGCTCTCTGGCCTGGTTGTCAGATTTTTTCAAAGTCTGACGCCTGCCTGAAATATTTCAAAGTCCCACACCATTCATTTCAATAGCCTGGGTCACCAGGCCCGAAAATTTTCAAAGTCCAACGCCTGTCTGAAAACTTTCAAAGTCCCACACCTTCCCGGAAATTTTCAAAGTCCAACGCCTGCCCGAAAATTTTCAAAGTCTGACGCCTACCTGAAATATTTCAAAGTCCCATGCTGGCCAGAATTTTTTCAAAGTCCCATGCTGGCCAGAAATTTTTCAAAGTCTGACGGCTAGCCGAAAATTTTCAAAGTCCCATGCTGGCCAGAATTTTTTCTAAGTCTGACGCCTACCTGAAATATTTCAAAGTCCCATGCTAGCCAGAATTTTTTCAAAGTCCCATGCTGGCCAGAATTTTTTCAAAGTCTGACGCCTGGCCGAAAATTTTCAAAGTCCCATGCTGGCCAGAATTTTTTCTAAGTCTGACGCCTACCTGAAATATTTCAAAGTCCCATGCTGGCCAGAATTTTTTCTAAGTCTGACGCCTGGCCGAAAATTTTCAAAGTCCCATGCTGGCCAGAATTTTTTCAAAGTCCGACGGCTGGCTGAAAATTTTCAAAGTCCCATGCTAGCCAGAATTTTTTCAAAGTCCCATGCTGGCCAGAAATTTTTCAAAGTCTGACGGCTAGCCGAAAATTTTCAAAGTCCCATGCTGGCCAGAATTTTTTCTAAGTCTGACGCCTACCTGAAATATTTCAAAGTCCCATGCTAGCCAGAATTTTTTCAAAGTCCCATGCTGGCCAGAATTTTTTCAAAGTCTGACGCCTGTCTGAAAATTTTCAAAGTCCCACACCTTCCCGGAAATTTTCAAAGTCCAACGCCTGCCCGAAAATTTTCAAAGTCTGACGCCTACCTGAAATATTTCAAAGTCCCATGCTGGCCAGAATTTTTTCTAAGTCCGACGGCTGGCTGAAAATTTTCAAAGTCCCATGCTAGCCAGAATTTTTTCAAAGTCCCATGCTGGCCAGAAATTTTTCAAAGTCTGACGGCTAGCCGAAAATTTTCAAAGTCCCATGCTAGCCAGAATTTTTTCTAAGTCTGACGCCTACCTGAAATATTTCAAAGTCCCATGCTAGCCAGAATTTTTTCAAAGTCCCATGCTAGCCAGAATTTTTTCAAAGTCCCATGCTGGCCAGAATTTTTTCTAAGTCTGACGCCTGGCCGAAAATTTTCAAAGTCCCATGCTGGCCAGAATTTTTTCAAAGTCCCATGCTGGCCAGAATTTTTTCTAAGTCTGACGCCTGGCCGAAAATTTTCAAAGTCTGACGCCTGCCTGAAATATTTCAAAGTCCCATGCTGGCCACAATTTTTTCTAAGTCTGACGCCTAGCCGAAAATTTTCAAAGTCCCATGCTGGCCAGAATTTTTTCAAAGTCCCATGCTGGCCAGAATTTTTTCTAAGTCTGACGCCTGGCTGAAAATTTTCAAAGTCCCATGCTGGCCAGAATTTTTTCAAAGTCCCATGCTGGCCAGAATCTTTTCTAAGTCTGACGCCTGGCCGAAAATTTTCAAAGTCTGACGCCTGCCTGAAATATTTCAAAGTCCCATGCTGGCCACAATTTTTTCTAAGTCTGACACCTGGCCGAAAATTTTCAAAGTCTGACGCCTGCCTGAAATATTTCAAAGTCCCATGCTGGCCACAATTTTTTCTAAGTCTGACGCCTGGCTGAAAATTTTCAAAGTCCCATGCTGGCCAGAATTTTTTCTAAGTCTGACGCCTGGCCGAAAATTTTCAAAGTCTGACGCCTGCCTGAATTTTTTCAAAGTCCCACACCATTCACTTCAAAAGCCTGGGTTACCAGGGTTGCAGTACCGCGGGCCACCATCTGGGGGCGCTGCAGATAGGGCACCCGGTTCCCTATCTGGGCACCTTTCCACCCAAACCGCAAAATGGAGTTGTCACGATTTCAGAAGGAAGCAATTTCAGACGTGACACCTCCAGGGCTGAAAAAGGGAGGCTCGCCAGACTTATGTCCGACAAAGAGGAGTGTTGGGGCGGCCTCCTCGGGCAGACGACCCGCTCTCTGGCCTGGTTGTCAGATTTTTTCAAAGTCTGATGCCTGCCCGAAAATTTTCAAAGTCCCATGCTGGCCAGAATTTTTTCTAAGTCTGACGCCTGGCCGAAAATTTTCAAACTCCCATGCTGGCCAGAATTTTTTCTATGTCCCATGCTGGCCAGAATTTTTTCTAAGTCTGACGCCTGGCTGAAAATTTTCAAAGTCCCATGCTGGCCAGAATTTTTTCAAAGTCCCATGCTGGCCAGAATTTTTTCCAAGTCTGACGCCTGGCCGAAAATTTCCAAAGTCTGACGCCTACCTGAAATATTTCAAAGTCCCATGCTGGCCAGAATTTTTTCAAAGTCCCATTTTGGCCAGAATTTTTTCTAAGTCTGACGCCTGGCCGAAAATTTTCAAAGTCTGACGCCTGCCTGAAATATTTCAAATTCCCATGCTGGCCACAATTTTTTCTAAGTCTGACGCCTGGCCGAAAATTTTCAAAGTCCCATGCTGGCCAGAATTTTTTCTAAGTCTGACGCCTGGCTGAAAATTTTCAAAGTCCCATGGTGGCCACAATTTTTTCTAAGTCCCATGCTGGCCAGAATTTTTTCAAAGTCTGATGCCTGGCCGAAAATTTTCAAAGTCTGACAACTGCCAGAATTTTTTCTAAGTCCCACACCATTCACTTCAAAAGCCTGGGTTACCAGGGTTGCAGTACCGCGGGCCACCATCGGGGGGGCGCTGCAGATAGGGCACCCGGTTCCCTATCTGGGCACCTTTCCACCCAAACCGCAAAATGGAGTTGTCACGATTACAGAAGGGAGCAATTTCAGACGAGGCACCTCCAGGGCCGAACAAGGGAGGCTCACCAGACTTATGTCCGACAAAGAGGAGGGTTGGGGCAGCCTCCTTGGGCAGACGGCCTGCTCTCTGGCCTGGTTGTCAGATTTTTTCAAAGTCTGACGCCTGCCTGAAATATTTCAAAATCCCACACCATTCATTTCAATAGCCTGGGTCACCAGGCCCGAAAATTTTCAAAGTCCAACGCCTGTCTGAAAATTTTCAAAGTCCCACACCTTCCCGGAAATTTTCAAAGTCCAACGCCTGCCCGAAAATTTTCAAAGTCTGACGCCTACCTGAAATATTTCAAAGTCCCATGCTGGCCAGAATTTTTTCTAAGTCCGACGGCTGGCTGAAAATTTTCAAAGTCCCATGCTAGCCAGAATTTTTTCAAAGTCCCATGCTGGCCAGAAATTTTTCAAAGTCTGACGGCTAGCCGAAAATTTTCAAAGTCCCATGCTAGCCAGAATTTTTTCTAAGTCTGACGCCTACCTGAAATATTTCAAAGTCCCATGCTAGCCAGAATTTTTTCAAAGTCCCATGCTGGCCAGAATTTTTTCAAAGTCTGACGCCTGGCCGAAAATTTTCAAAGTCCCATGCTGGCCAGAATTTTTTCTAAGTCTGACGCCTGGCCGAAAATTTTCAAAGTCCCATGCTGGCCAGAATTTTTTCTAAGTCTGACGCCTGGCTGAAAATTTTCAAAGTCCCATGGTGGCCGCAATTTTTTCTAAGTCCCATGCTGGCCAGAATTTTTTCAAAGTCTGATGCCTGGCCGAAAATTTTCAAAGTCTGACAACTGCCAGAATTTTTTCTAAGTCCCACACCATTCACTTCAAAAGCCTGGGTTACCAGGGTTGCAGTACCGCGGGCCACCATCGGGGGGCGCTGCAGATAGGGCACCCGGTTCCCTATCTGGGCACCTTTCCACCCAAACCGCAAAATGGAGTTGTCACGATTACAGAAGGGAGCAATTTCAGACGAGGCACCTCCAGGGCCGAACAAGGGAGGCTCACCAGACTTATGTCCGACAAAGAGGAGGGTTGGGGCAGCCTCCTTGGGCAGACGGCCTGCTCTCTGGCCTGGTTGTCAGATTTTTTCAAAGTCTGACGCCTGCCTGAAATATTTCAAAGTCCCACACCATTCATTTCAATAGCCTGGGTCACCAGGCCCGAAAATTTTCAAAGTCCAACGCCTGTCTGAAAACTTTCAAAGTCCCACACCTTCCCGGAAATTTTCAAAGTCCAACGCCTGCCCGAAAATTTTCAAAGTCTGACGCCTACCTGAAATATTTCAAAGTCCCATGCTGGCCAGAATTTTTTCAAAGTCCCATGCTGGCCAGAAATTTTTCAAAGTCTGACGGCTAGCCGAAAATTTTCAAAGTCCCATGCTGGCCAGAATTTTTTCTAAGTCTGACGCCTACCTGAAATATTTCAAAGTCCCATGCTAGCCAGAATTTTTTCAAAGTCCCATGCTGGCCAGAATTTTTTCTAAGTCTGACGCCTGGCCGAAAATTTTCAAAGTCCCATGCTGGCCAGAATTTTTTCAAAGTCCCATGCTGGCCAGAATTTTTTCTAAGTCTGACGCCTGGCCGAAAATTTTCAAAGTCTGACGCCTGCCTGAAATATTTCAAAGTCCCATGCTGGCCACAATTTTTTCTAAGTCTGACGCCTAGCCGAAAATTTTCAAAGTCCCATGCTGGCCAGAATTTTTTCAAAGTCCCATGCTGGCCAGAATTTTTTCTAAGTCTGACGCCTGGCTGAAAATTTTCAAAGTCCCATGCTGGCCAGAATTTTTTCAAAGTCCCATGCTGGCCAGAATCTTTTCTAAGTCTGACGCCTGGCCGAAAATTTTCAAAGTCTGACGCCTGCCTGAAATATTTCAAAGTCCCATGCTGGCCACAATTTTTTCTAAGTCTGACACCTGGCCGAAAATTTTCAAAGTCTGACGCCTGCCTGAAATATTTCAAAGTCCCATGCTGGCCACAATTTTTTCTAAGTCTGACGCCTGGCTGAAAATTTTCAAAGTCCCATGCTGGCCAGAATTTTTTCTAAGTCTGACGCCTGGCCGAAAATTTTCAAAGTCTGACGCCTGCCTGAATTTTTTCAAAGTCCCACACCATTCACTTCAAAAGCCTGGGTTACCAGGGTTGCAGTACCGCGGGCCACCATCTGGGGGCGCTGCAGATAGGGCACCCGGTTCCCTATCTGGGCACCTTTCCACCCAAACCGCAAAATGGAGTTGTCACGATTTCAGAAGGAAGCAATTTCAGACGTGACACCTCCAGGGCTGAAAAAGGGAGGCTCGCCAGACTTATGTCCGACAAAGAGGAGTGTTGGGGCGGCCTCCTCGGGCAGACGACCCGCTCTCTGGCCTGGTTGTCAGATTTTTTCAAAGTCTGATGCCTGCCCGAAAATTTTCAAAGTCCCATGCTGGCAGGAATTTTTTCTAAGTCTGACGCCTGGCCGAAAATTTTCAAACTCCCATGCTGGCCAGAATTTTTTCTATGTCCCATGCTGGCCAGAATTTTTTCTAAGTCTGACGCCTGGCTGAAAATTTTCAAAGTCCCATGCTGGCCAGAATTTTTTCAAAGTCCCATGCTGGCCAGAATTTTTTCCAAGTCTGACGCCTGGCCGAAAATTTCCAAAGTCTGACGCCTACCTGAAATATTTCAAAGTCCCATGCTGGCCAGAATTTTTTCAAAGTCCCATTTTGGCCAGAATTTTTTCTAAGTCTGACGCCTGGCCGAAAATTTTCAAAGTCTGACGCCTGCCTGAAATATTTCAAATTCCCATGCTGGCCACAATTTTTTCTAAGTCTGACGCCTGGCCGAAAATTTTCAAAGTCCCATGCTGGCCAGAATTTTTTTCTAAGTCTGACGCCTGGCTGAAAATTTTCAAAGTCCCATGGTGGCCACAATTTTTTCTAAGTCCCATGCTGGCCAGAATTTTTTCAAAGTCTGATGCCTGGCCGAAAATTTTCAAAGTCTGACAACTGCCAGAATTTTTTCTAAGTCCCACACCATTCACTTCAAAAGCCTGGGTTACCAGGGTTGCAGTACCGCGGGCCACCATCGGGGGGGCGCTGCAGATAGGGCACCCGGTTCCCTATCTGGGCACCTTTCCACCCAAACCGCAAAATGGAGTTGTCACGATTACAGAAGGGAGCAATTTCAGACGAGGCACCTCCAGGGCCGAACAAGGGAGGCTCACCAGACTTATGTCCGACAAAGAGGAGGGTTGGGGCAGCCTCCTTGGGCAGACGGCCTGCTCTCTGGCCTGGTTGTCAGATTTTTTCAAAGTCTGACGCCTGCCTGAAATATTTCAAAATCCCACACCATTCATTTCAATAGCCTGGGTCACCAGGCCCGAAAATTTTCAAAGTCCAACGCCTGTCTGAAAATTTTCAAAGTCCCACACCTTCCCGGAAATTTTCAAAGTCCAACGCCTGCCCGAAAATTTTCAAAGTCTGACGCCTACCTGAAATATTTCAAAGTCCCATGCTGGCCAGAATTTTTTCTAAGTCCGACGGCTGGCTGAAAATTTTCAAAGTCCCATGCTAGCCAGAATTTTTTCAAAGTCCCATGCTGGCCAGAAATTTTTCAAAGTCTGACGGCTAGCCGAAAATTTTCAAAGTCCCATGCTAGCCAGAATTTTTTCTAAGTCTGACGCCTACCTGAAATATTTCAAAGTCCCATGCTAGCCAGAATTTTTTCAAAGTCCCATGCTGGCCAGAATTTTTTCAAAGTCTGACGCCTGGCCGAAAATTTTCAAAGTCCCATGCTGGCCAGAATTTTTTCTAAGTCTGACGCCTGGCCGAAAATTTTCAAAGTCCCATGCTGGCCAGAATTTTTTCTAAGTCTGACGCCTGGCTGAAAATTTTCAAAGTCCCATGGTGGCCACAATTTTTTCTAAGTCCCATGCTGGCCAGAATTTTTTCAAAGTCTGATGCCTGGCCGAAAATTTTCAAAGTCTGACAACTGCCAGAATTTTTTCTAAGTCCCACACCATTCACTTCAAAAGCCTGGGTTACCAGGGTTGCAGTACCGCGGGCCACCATCGGGGGGCGCTGCAGATAGGGCACCCGGTTCCCTATCTGGGCACCTTTCCACCCAAACCGCAAAATGGAGTTGTCACGATTCCAGAAGGGAGCAATTTCAGACGAGGCACCTCCAGGGCCGAACAAGGGAGGCTCACCAGACTTATGTCCGACAAAGAGGAGGGTTGGGGCAGCCTCCTTGGGCAGACGGCCTGCTCTCTGGCCTGGTTGTCAGATTTTTTCAAAGTCTGACGCCTGCCTGAAATATTTCAAAGTCCCACACCATTCATTTCAATAGCCTGGGTCACCAGGCCCGAAAATTTTCAAAGTCCAACGCCTGTCTGAAAACTTTCAAAGTCCCACACCTTCCCGGAAATTTTCAAAGTCCAACGCCTGCCCGAAAATTTTCAAAGTCTGACGCCTACCTGAAATATTTCAAAGTCCCATGCTGGCCAGAATTTTTTCAAAGTCCCATGCTGGCCAGAAATTTTTCAAAGTCTGACGGCTAGCCGAAAATTTTCAAAGTCCCATGCTGGCCAGAATTTTTTCTAAGTCTGACGCCTACCTGAAATATTTCAAAGTCCCATGCTAGCCAGAATTTTTTCAAAGTCCCATGCTGGCCAGAATTTTTTCAAAGTCTGACGCCTGGCCGAAAATTTTCAAAGTCCCATGCTGGCCAGAATTTTTTCAAAGTCTGACGCCTACCTGAAATATTTCAAAGTCCCATGCTGGCCAGAATTTTTTCAAAGTCCGACGGCTGGCTGAAAATTTTCAAAGTCCCATGCTAGCCAGAATTTTTTCAAAGTCCCATGCTGGCCAGAAATTTTTCAAAGTCTGACGGCTAGCCGAAAATTTTCAAAGTCCCATGCTGGCCAGAATTTTTTCTAAGTCTGACGCCTACCTGAAATATTTCAAAGTCCCATGCTAGCCAGAATTTTTTCAAAGTCCCATGCTGGCCAGAATTTTTTCAAAGTCTGACGCCTGTCTGAAAATTTTCAAAGTCCCACACCTTCCCGGAAATTTTCAAAGTCCAACGCCTGCCCGAAAATTTTCAAAGTCTGACGCCTACCTGAAATATTTCAAAGTCCCATGCTGGCCAGAATTTTTTCTAAGTCCGACGGCTGGCTGAAAATTTTCAAAGTCCCATGCTAGCCAGAATTTTTTCAAAGTCCCATGCTGGCCAGAAATTTTTCAAAGTCTGACGGCTAGCCGAAAATTTTCAAAGTCCCATGCTAGCCAGAATTTTTTCTAAGTCTGACGCCTACCTGAAATATTTCAAAGTCCCATGCTAGCCAGAATTTTTTCAAAGTCCCATGCTAGCCAGAATTTTTTCAAAGTCCCATGCTGGCCAGAATTTTTTCTAAGTCTGACGCCTGGCCGAAAATTTTCAAAGTCCCATGCTGGCCAGAATTTTTTCAAAGTCCCATGCTGGCCAGAATTTTTTCTAAGTCTGACGCCTGGCCGAAAATTTTCAAAGTCTGACGCCTGCCTGAAATATTTCAAAGTCCCATGCTGGCCACAATTTTTTCTAAGTCTGACGCCTAGCCGAAAATTTTCAAAGTCCCATGCTGGCCAGAATTTTTTCAAAGTCCCATGCTGGCCAGAATTTTTTCTAAGTCTGACGCCTGGCTGAAAATTTTCAAAGTCCCATGCTGGCCAGAATTTTTTCAAAGTCCCATGCTGGCCAGAATCTTTTCTAAGTCTGACGCCTGGCCGAAAATTTTCAAAGTCTGACGCCTGCCTGAAATATTTCAAAGTCCCATGCTGGCCACAATTTTTTCTAAGTCTGACACCTGGCCGAAAATTTTCAAAGTCTGACGCCTGCCTGAAATATTTCAAAGTCCCATGCTGGCCACAATTTTTTCTAAGTCTGACGCCTGGCTGAAAATTTTCAAAGTCCCATGCTGGCCAGAATTTTTTCTAAGTCTGACGCCTGGCCGAAAATTTTCAAAGTCTGACGCCTGCCTGAATTTTTTCAAAGTCCCACACCATTCACTTCAAAAGCCTGGGTTACCAGGGTTGCAGTACCGCGGGCCACCATCTGGGGGCGCTGCAGATAGGGCACCCGGTTCCCTATCTGGGCACCTTTCCACCCAAACCGCAAAATGGAGTTGTCACGATTTCAGAAGGAAGCAATTTCAGACGTGACACCTCCAGGGCTGAAAAAGGGAGGCTCGCCAGACTTATGTCCGACAAAGAGGAGTGTTGGGGCGGCCTCCTCGGGCAGACGACCCGCTCTCTGGCCTGGTTGTCAGATTTTTTCAAAGTCTGATGCCTGCCCGAAAATTTTCAAAGTCCCATGCTGGCCAGAATTTTTTCTAAGTCTGACGCCTGGCCGAAAATTTTCAAACTCCCATGCTGGCCAGAATTTTTTCTATGTCCCATGCTGGCCAGAATTTTTTCAAAGTCCCATGCTGGCCAGAATTTTTTCCAAGTCTGACGCCTGGCCGAAAATTTCAAAGTCCCATGCTGGCCAGAATTTTTTCAAAGTCCCATTTTGGCCAGAATTTTTTCTAAGTCTGACGCCTGGCCGAAAATTTTCAAAGTCTGACGCCTGCCTGAAATATTTCAAATTCCCATGCTGGCCACAATTTTTTCTAAGTCTGACGCCTGGCCGAAAATTTTCAAAGTCCCATGCTGGCCAGAATTTTTTCTAAGTCTGACGCCTGGCTGAAAATTTTCAAAGTCCCATGGTGGCCACAATTTTTTCAAAGTCTGATGCCTGGCCGAAAATTTTCAAAGTCTGACAACTGCCAGAATTTTTTCTAAGTCCCACACCATTCACTTCAAAAGCCTGGGTTACCAGGGTTGCAGTACCGCGGGCCACCATCGGGGGGGCGCTGCAGATAGGGCACCCGGTTCCCTATCTGGGCACCTTTCCACCCAAACCGCAAAATGGAGTTGTCACGATTACAGAAGGGAGCAATTTCAGACGAGGCACCTCCAGGGCCGAACAAGGGAGGCTCACCAGACTTATGTCCGACAAAGAGGAGGGTTGGGGCAGCCTCCTTGGGCAGACGGCCTGCTCTCTGGCCTGGTTGTCAGATTTTTTCAAAGTCTGACGCCTGCCTGAAATATTTCAAAATCCCACACCATTCATTTCAATAGCCTGGGTCACCAGGCCCGAAAATTTTCAAAGTCCAACGCCTGTCTGAAAATTTTCAAAGTCCCACACCTTCCCGGAAATTTTCAAAGTCCAACGCCTGCCCGAAAATTTTCAAAGTCTGACGCCTACCTGAAATATTTCAAAGTCCCATGCTGGCCAGAATTTTTTCTAAGTCTGACGCCTGGCCGAAAATTTTCAAAGTCCCATGCTGGCCAGAATTTTTTCAAAGTCCGACGGCTGGCTGAAAATTTTCAAAGTCCCATGCTAGCCAGAATTTTTTCAAAGTCCCATGCTGGCCAGAAATTTTTCAAAGTCTGACGGCTAGCCGAAAATTTTCAAAGTCCCATGCTGGCCAGAATTTTTTCTAAGTCTGACGCCTACCTGAAATATTTCAAAGTCCCATGCTAGCCAGAATTTTTTCAAAGTCCCATGCTGGCCAGAATTTTTTCAAAGTCTGACGCCTGTCTGAAAATTTTCAAAGTCCCACACCTTCCCGGAAATTTTCAAAGTCCAACGCCTGCCCGAAAATTTTCAAAGTCTGACGCCTACCTGAAATATTTCAAAGTCCCATGCTGGCCAGAATTTTTTCTAAGTCCGACGGCTGGCTGAAAATTTTCAAAGTCCCATGCTAGCCAGAATTTTTTCAAAGTCCCATGCTGGCCAGAAATTTTTCAAAGTCTGACGGCTAGCCGAAAATTTTCAAAGTCCCATGCTAGCCAGAATTTTTTCTAAGTCTGACGCCTACCTGAAATATTTCAAAGTCCCATGCTAGCCAGAATTTTTTCAAAGTCCCATGCTAGCCAGAATTTTTTCAAAGTCCCATGCTGGCCAGAATTTTTTCTAAGTCTGACGCCTGGCCGAAAATTTTCAAAGTCCCATGCTGGCCAGAATTTTTTCAAAGTCCCATGCTGGCCAGAATTTTTTCTAAGTCTGACGCCTGGCCGAAAATTTTCAAAGTCTGACGCCTGCCTGAAATATTTCAAAGTCCCATGCTGGCCACAATTTTTTCTAAGTCTGACGCCTAGCCGAAAATTTTCAAAGTCCCATGCTGGCCAGAATTTTTTCAAAGTCCCATGCTGGCCAGAATTTTTTCTAAGTCTGACGCCTGGCTGAAAATTTTCAAAGTCCCATGCTGGCCAGAATTTTTTCAAAGTCCCATGCTGGCCAGAATCTTTTCTAAGTCTGACGCCTGGCCGAAAATTTTCAAAGTCTGACGCCTGCCTGAAATATTTCAAAGTCCCATGCTGGCCACAATTTTTTCTAAGTCTGACACCTGGCCGAAAATTTTCAAAGTCTGACGCCTGCCTGAAATATTTCAAAGTCCCATGCTGGCCACAATTTTTTCTAAGTCTGACGCCTGGCTGAAAATTTTCAAAGTCCCATGCTGGCCATAATTTTTTCTAAGTCTGACGCCTGGCCGAAAATTTTCAAAGTCTGACGCCTGCCTGAATTTTTTCAAAGTCCCACACCATTCACTTCAAAAGCCTGGGTTACCAGGGTTGCAGCACCGCGGGCCACCATCTGGGGGCGCTGCAGATAGGGCACCCGGTTCCCTATCTGGGCACCTTTCCACCCAAACCGCAAAATGGAGTTGTCACGATTTCAGAAGGAAGCAATTTCAGACGTGACACCTCCAGGGCTGAAAAAGGGAGGCTCGCCAGACTTATGTCCGACAAAGAGGAGTGTTGGGGCGGCCTCCTCGGGCAGACGACCCTCTCTCTGGCCTGGTTGTCAGATTTTTTCAAAGTCTGATGCCTGCCCGAAAATTTTCAAAGTCCCATGCTGGCCAGAATTTTTTCTAAGTCTGACGCCTGGCCGAAAATTTTCAAACTCCCATGCTGGCCAGAATTTTTTCTATGTCCCATGCTGGCCAGAATTTTTTCAAAGTCCCATGCTGGCCAGAATTTTTTCCAAGTCTGACGCCTGGCCGAAAATTTCAAAGTCCCATGCTGGCCAGAATTTTTTCAAAGTCCCATTTTGGCCAGAATTTTTTCTAAGTCTGACGCCTGGCCGAAAATTTTCAAAGTCTGACGCCTGCCTGAAATATTTCAAATTCCCATGCTGGCCACAATTTTTTCTAAGTCTGACGCCTGGCTGAAAATTTTCAAAGTCCCATGCTGGCCAGAATTTTTTCTAAGTCTGACGCCTGGCTGAAAATTTTCAAAGTCCCATGGTGGCCACAATTTTTTCTAAGTCCCATGCTGGCCAGAATTTTTTCAAAGTCTGATGCCTGGCCGAAAATTTTCAAAGTCTGACAACTGCCAGAATTTTTTCTAAGTCACACACCATTCACTTCAAAAGCCTGGGTTACCAGGGTTGCAGTACCGCGGGCCACCATCGGGGGGGCGCTGCAGATAGGGCACCCGGTTCCCTATCTGGGCACCTTTCCACCCAAACCGCAAAATGGAGTTGTCACGATTACAGAAGGGAGCAATTTCAGACGAGGCACCTCCAGGGCCGAACAAGGGAGGCTCACCAGACTTATGTCCGACAAAGAGGAGGGTTGGGGCAGCCTCCTTGGGCAGACGGCCTGCTCTCTGGCCTGGTTGTCAGATTTTTTCAAAGTCTGACGCCTGCCTGAAATATTTCAAAATCCCACACCATTCATTTCAATAGCCTGGGTCACCAGGCCCGAAAATTTTCAAAGTCCAACGCCTGTCTGAAAATTTTCAAAGTCCCACACCTTCCCGGAAATTTTCAAAGTCCAACGCCTGCCCGAAAATTTTCAAAGTCTGACGCCTACCTGAAATATTTCAAAGTCCCATGCTGGCCAGAATTTTTTCTAAGTCCGACGGCTGGCTGAAAATTTTCAAAGTCCCATGCTAGCCAGAATTTTTTCAAAGTCCCATGCTGGCCAGAAATTTTTCAAAGTCTGACGGCTAGCCGAAAATTTTCAAAGTCCCATGCTAGCCAGAATTTTTTCTAAGTCTGACGCCTACCTGAAATATTTCAAAGTCCCATGCTAACCAGAATTTTTTCAAAGTCCCATGCTGGCCAGAATTTTTTCAAAGTCTGACGCCTGGCCGAAAATTTTCAAAGTCCCATGCTGGCCAGAATTTTTTCTAAGTCTGACGCCTGGCCGAAAATTTTCAAAGTCCCATGCTGGCCAGAATTTTTTCTAAGTCTGACGCCTGGCTGAAAATTTTCAAAGTCCCATGGTGGCCACAATTTTTTCTAAGTCCCATGCTGGCCAGAATTTTTTCAAAGTCTGATGCCTGGCCGAAAATTTTCAAAGTCTGACAACTGCCAGAATTTTTTCTAAGTCCCACACCATTCACTTCAAAAGCCTGGGTTACCAGGGTTGCAGTACCGCGGGCCACCATCGGGGGGCGCTGCAGATAGGGCACCCGGTTCCCTATCTGGGCACCTTTCCACCCAAACCGCAAAATGGAGTTGTCACGATTACAGAAGGGAGCAATTTCAGACGAGGCACCTCCAGGGCCGAACAAGGGAGGCTCACCAGACTTATGTCCGACAAAGAGGAGGGTTGGGGCAGCCTCCTTGGGCAGACGGCCTGCTCTCTGGCCTGGTTGTCAGATTTTTTCAAAGTCTGACGCCTGCCTGAAATATTTCAAAATCCCACACCATTCATTTCAATAGCCTGGGTCACCAGGCCCGAAAATTTTCAAAGTCCAACGCCTGTCTGAAAATTTTCAAAGTCCCACACCTTCCCGGAAATTTTCAAAGTCCAACGCCTGCCCGAAAATTTTCAAAGTCTGACGCCTACCTGAAATATTTCAAAGTCCCATGCTGGCCAGAATTTTTTCTAAGTCCGACGGCTGGCTGAAAATTTTCAAAGTCCCATGCTAGCCAGAATTTTTTCAAAGTCCCATGCTGGCCAGAAATTTTTCAAAGTCTGACGGCTAGCCGAAAATTTTCAAAGTCCCATGCTAGCCAGAATTTTTTCTAAGTCTGACGCCTACCTGAAATATTTCAAAGTCCCATGCTAGCCAGAATTTTTTCAAAGTCCCATGCTGGCCAGAATTTTTTCAAAGTCTGACGCCTGGCCGAAAATTTTCAAAGTCCCATGCTGGCCAGAATTTTTTCTAAGTCTGACGCCTGGCCGAAAATTTTCAAAGTCCCATGCTGGCCAGAATTTTTTCTAAGTCTGACGCCTGGCTGAAAATTTTCAAAGTCCCATGGTGGCCACAATTTTTTCTAAGTCCCATGCT
Organism: Festucalex cinctus; assembly: GCF_051991245.1. Classification (NCBI taxonomy): domain Eukaryota; kingdom Metazoa; phylum Chordata; class Actinopteri; order Syngnathiformes; family Syngnathidae; genus Festucalex; species Festucalex cinctus. The sequence continues at coordinate 23,242,721 of NC_135419.1, read as the reverse complement.
GGCCAGAATTTTTTCAAAGTCTGATGCCTGGCCGAAAATTTTCAAAGTCTGACAACTGCCAGAATTTTTTCTAAGTCCCACACCATTCACTTCAAAAGCCTGGGTTACCAGGGTTGCAGTACCGCGGGCCACCATCGGGGGGCGCTGCAGATAGGGCACCCGGTTCCCTATCTGGGCACCTTTCCACCCAAACCGCAAAATGGAGTTGTCACGATTACAGAAGGGAGCAATTTCAGACGAGGCACCTCCAGGGCCGAACAAGGGAGGCTCACCAGACTTATGTCCGACAAAGAGGAGGGTTGGGGCAGCCTCCTTGGGCAGACGGCCTGCTCTCTGGCCTGGTTGTCAGATTTTTTCAAAGTCTGACGCCTGCCTGAAATATTTCAAAGTCCCACACCATTCATTTCAATAGCCTGGGTCACCAGGCCCGAAAATTTTCAAAGTCCAACGCCTGTCTGAAAACTTTCAAAGTCCCACACCTTCCCGGAAATTTTCAAAGTCCAACGCCTGCCCGAAAATTTTCAAAGTCTGACGCCTACCTGAAATATTTCAAAGTCCCATGCTGGCCAGAATTTTTTCAAAGTCCCATGCTGGCCAGAAATTTTTCAAAGTCTGACGGCTAGCCGAAAATTTTCAAAGTCCCATGCTGGCCAGAATTTTTTCTAAGTCTGACGCCTACCTGAAATATTTCAAAGTCCCATGCTAGCCAGAATTTTTTCAAAGTCCCATGCTGGCCAGAATTTTTTCAAAGTCTGACGCCTGGCCGAAAATTTTCAAAGTCCCATGCTGGCCAGAATTTTTTCAAAGTCTGACGCCTACCTGAAATATTTCAAAGTCCCACACCATTCATTTCAATAGCCTGGGTCACCAGGCCCGAAAATTTTCAAAGTCCAACGCCTGCCCGAAAATTTTCAAAGTCTGACGCCTACCTGAAATATTTCAAAGTCCCATGCTGGCCAGAATTTTTTCAAAGTCCCATGCTGGCCAGAATTTTTTCAAAGTCTGACGCCTGGCCGAAAATTTTCAAAGTCCCATGCTGGCCAGAATTTTTTCTAAGTCTGACGCCTACCTGAAATATTTCAAAGTCCCATGCTGGCCAGAATTTTTTCTAAGTCTGACGCCTGGCCGAAAATTTTCAAAGTCCCATGCTGGCCAGAATTTTTTCAAAGTCCGACGGCTGGCTGAAAATTTTCAAAGTCCCATGCTAGCCAGAATTTTTTCAAAGTCCCATGCTGGCCAGAAATTTTTCAAAGTCTGACGGCTAGCCGAAAATTTTCAAAGTCCCATGCTGGCCAGAATTTTTTCTAAGTCTGACGCCTACCTGAAATATTTCAAAGTCCCATGCTAGCCAGAATTTTTTCAAAGTCCCATGCTAGCCAGAATTTTTTCAAAGTCCCATGCTGGCCAGAATTTTTTCTAAGTCTGACGCCTGGCCGAAAATTTTCAAAGTCCCATGCTGGCCAGAATTTTTTCAAAGTCCCATGCTGGCCAGAATTTTTTCTAAGTCTGACGCCTGGCCGAAAATTTTCAAAGTCTGACGCCTGCCTGAAATATTTCAAAGTCCCATGCTGGCCACAATTTTTTCTAAGTCTGACGCCTAGCCGAAAATTTTCAAAGTCCCATGCTGGCCAGAATTTTTTCAAAGTCCCATGCTGGCCAGAATTTTTTCTAAGTCTGACGCCTGGCTGAAAATTTTCAAAGTCCCATGCTGGCCAGAATTTTTTCAAAGTCCCATGCTGGCCAGAATCTTTTCTAAGTCTGACGCCTGGCCGAAAATTTTCAAAGTCTGACGCCTGCCTGAAATATTTCAAAGTCCCATGCTGGCCACAATTTTTTCTAAGTCTGACACCTGGCCGAAAATTTTCAAAGTCTGACGCCTGCCTGAAATATTTCAAAGTCCCATGCTGGCCACAATTTTTTCTAAGTCTGACGCCTGGCTGAAAATTTTCAAAGTCCCATGCTGGCCAGAATTTTTTCTAAGTCTGACGCCTGGCCGAAAATTTTCAAAGTCTGACGCCTGCCTGAATTTTTTCAAAGTCCCACACCATTCACTTCAAAAGCCTGGGTTACCAGGGTTGCAGCACCGCGGGCCACCATCTGGGGGCGCTGCAGATAGGGCACCCGGTTCCCTATCTGGGCACCTTTCCACCCAAACCGCAAAATGGAGTTGTCACGATTTCAGAAGGAAGCAATTTCAGACGTGACACCTCCAGGGCTGAAAAAGGGAGGCTCGCCAGACTTATGTCCGACAAAGAGGAGTGTTGGGGCGGCCTCCTCGGGCAGACGACCCTCTCTCTGGCCTGGTTGTCAGATTTTTTCAAAGTCTGATGCCTGCCCGAAAATTTTCAAAGTCCCATGCTGGCCAGAATTTTTTCTAAGTCTGACGCCTGGCCGAAAATTTTCAAACTCCCATGCTGGCCAGAATTTTTTCTATGTCCCATGCTGGCCAGAATTTTTTCAAAGTCCCATGCTGGCCAGAATTTTTTCCAAGTCTGACGCCTGGCCGAAAATTTCAAAGTCCCATGCTGGCCAGAATTTTTTCAAAGTCCCATTTTGGCCACAATTTTTTCTAAGTCTGACGCCTGGCCGAAAATTTTCAAAGTCTGACGCCTGCCTGAAATATTTCAAATTCCCATGCTGGCCACAATTTTTTCTAAGTCTGACGCCTGGCTGAAAATTTTCAAAGTCCCATGCTGGCCAGAATTTTTTCTAAGTCTGACGCCTGGCTGAAAATTTTCAAAGTCCCATGGTGGCCACAATTTTTTCTAAGTCCCATGCTGGCCAGAATTTTTTCAAAGTCTGATGCCTGGCCGAAAATTTTCAAAGTCTGACAACTGCCAGAATTTTTTCTAAGTCACACACCATTCACTTCAAAAGCCTGGGTTACCAGGGTTGCAGTACCGCGGGCCACCATCGGGGGGGCGCTGCAGATAGGGCACCCGGTTCCCTATCTGGGCACCTTTCCACCCAAACCGCAAAATGGAGTTGTCACGATTACAGAAGGGAGCAATTTCAGACGAGGCACCTCCAGGGCCGAACAAGGGAGGCTCACCAGACTTATGTCCGACAAAGAGGAGGGTTGGGGCAGCCTCCTTGGGCAGACGGCCTGCTCTCTGGCCTGGTTGTCAGATTTTTTCAAAGTCTGACGCCTGCCTGAAATATTTCAAAATCCCACACCATTCATTTCAATAGCCTGGGTCACCAGGCCCGAAAATTTTCAAAGTCCAACGCCTGTCTGAAAATTTTCAAAGTCCCACACCTTCCCGGAAATTTTCAAAGTCCAACGCCTGCCCGAAAATTTTCAAAGTCTGACGCCTACCTGAAATATTTCAAAGTCCCATGCTGGCCAGAATTTTTTCTAAGTCCGACGGCTGGCTGAAAATTTTCAAAGTCCCATGCTAGCCAGAATTTTTTCAAAGTCCCATGCTGGCCAGAAATTTTTCAAAGTCTGACGGCTAGCCGAAAATTTTCAAAGTCCCATGCTAGCCAGAATTTTTTCTAAGTCTGACGCCTACCTGAAATATTTCAAAGTCCCATGCTAGCCAGAATTTTTTCAAAGTCCCATGCTGGCCAGAATTTTTTCAAAGTCTGACGCCTGGCCGAAAATTTTCAAAGTCCCATGCTGGCCAGAATTTTTTCTAAGTCTGACGCCTGGCCGAAAATTTTCAAAGTCCCATGCTGGCCAGAATTTTTTCTAAGTCTGACGCCTGGCTGAAAATTTTCAAAGTCCCATGGTGGCCACAATTTTTTCTAAGTCCCATGCTGGCCAGAATTTTTTCAAAGTCTGATGCCTGGCCGAAAATTTTCAAAGTCTGACAACTGCCAGAATTTTTTCTAAGTCCCACACCATTCACTTCAAAAGCCTGGGTTACCAGGGTTGCAGTACCGCGGGCCACCATCGGGGGGCGCTGCAGATAGGGCACCCGGTTCCCTATCTGGGCACCTTTCCACCCAAACCGCAAAATGGAGTTGTCACGATTACAGAAGGGAGCAATTTCAGACGAGGCACCTCCAGGGCCGAACAAGGGAGGCTCACCAGACTTATGTCCGACAAAGAGGAGGGTTGGGGCAGCCTCCTTGGGCAGACGGCCTGCTCTCTGGCCTGGTTGTCAGATTTTTTCAAAGTCTGACGCCTGCCTGAAATATTTCAAAGTCCCACACCATTCATTTCAATAGCCTGGGTCACCAGGCCCGAAAATTTTCAAAGTCCAACGCCTGTCTGAAAACTTTCAAAGTCCCACACCTTCCCGGAAATTTTCAAAGTCCAACGCCTGCCCGAAAATTTTCAAAGTCTGACGCCTACCTGAAATATTTCAAAGTCCCATGCTGGCCAGAATTTTTTCAAAGTCCCATGCTGGCCAGAAATTTTTCAAAGTCTGACGGCTAGCCGAAAATTTTCAAAGTCCCATGCTGGCCAGAATTTTTTCTAAGTCTGACGCCTACCTGAAATATTTCAAAGTCCCATGCTAGCCAGAATTTTTTCAAAGTCCCATGCTGGCCAGAATTTTTTCAAAGTCTGACGCCTGGCCGAAAATTTTCAAAGTCCCATGCTGGCCAGAATTTTTTCAAAGTCTGACGCCTACCTGAAATATTTCAAAGTCCCACACCATTCATTTCAATAGCCTGGGTCACCAGGCCCGAAAATTTTCAAAGTCCAACGCCTGCCCGAAAATTTTCAAAGTCTGACGCCTACCTGAAATATTTCAAAGTCCCATGCTGGCCAGAATTTTTTCAAAGTCCCATGCTGGCCAGAATTTTTTCAAAGTCTGACGCCTGGCCGAAAATTTTCAAAGTCCCATGCTGGCCAGAATTTTTTCTAAGTCTGACGCCTACCTGAAATATTTCAAAGTCCCATGCTGGCCAGAATTTTTTCTAAGTCTGACGCCTGGCCGAAAATTTTCAAAGTCCCATGCTGGCCAGAATTTTTTCAAAGTCCGACGGCTGGCTGAAAATTTTCAAAGTCCCATGCTAGCCAGAATTTTTTCAAAGTCCCATGCTGGCCAGAAATTTTTCAAAGTCTGACGGCTAGCCGAAAATTTTCAAAGTCCCATGCTGGCCAGAATTTTTTCTAAGTCTGACGCCTACCTGAAATATTTCAAAGTCCCATGCTAGCCAGAATTTTTTCAAAGTCCCATGCTGGCCAGAATTTTTTCAAAGTCTGACGCCTGGCCGAAAATTTTCAAAGTCCCATGCTGGCCAGAATTTTTTCTAAGTCTGACGCCTACCTGAAATATTTCAAAGTCCCATGCTGGCCAGAATTTTTTCTAAGTCTGACGCCTGGCCGAAAATTTTCAAAGTCCCATGCTGGCCAGAATTTTTTCAAAGTCTGACGCCTGGCCGAAAATTTTCAAAGTCCCATGCTGGCCAGAATTTTTTCAAAGTCCGACGGCTGGCTGAAAATTTTCAAAGTCCCATGCTAGCCAGAATTTTTTCAAAGTCCCATGCTGGCCAGAAATTTTTCAAAGTCTGACGGCTAGCCGAAAATGTTCAAAGTCCCATGCTGGCCAGAATTTTTTCTAAGTCTGACGCCTACCTGAAATATTTCAAAGTCCCATGCTAGCCAGAATTTTTTCAAAGTCCCATGCTGGCCAGAATTTTTTCAAAGTCTGACGCCTGGCCGAAAATTTTCAAAGTCCCATGCTGGCCAGAATTTTTTCTAAGTCTGACGCCTACCTGAAATATTTCAAAGTCCCATGCTGGCCAGAATTTTTTCAAAGTCTGTTGCCTGGCCGAAAATTTTCAAAGTCCCATGCTGGCCAGAGTTTTTTCAAAGTCTGACGCCTGGCCGAAAATTTCAAAGTCAGACGCCTACCTGAAATATTTCAAAGTCCCATGCTGGCCAGAGTTTTTTCAAAGTCTGACGCCTGGCCGAAAATTTCTAAGTCTGACGCCTACCTGAAATATTTCAAAGTCCCATGCTGGCCAGAATTTTTTCAAAGTCCCATGCTGGCCAGAGTTTTTTCAAAGTCTGACGCCTGGCCGAAAATTTTCAAAGTCCCATGCTGGCCAGAATTTTTTCAAAGTCCCATGCTGGCCAGAAATTTTTCAAAGTCTCACGCCTGCCTGAAATATTTCAAAGTCCCATGCTGGCCAGAATTTTTTCTAAGTCTTACGCCTGGCCGAAAATTTTCAAAGTCCCATGCTGGCCAGAAATTTTTCAAAGTCCCATGCTGGCCAGAAATTTTTCAAAGTCTCACGCCTGCCTGAAATATTTCAAAGTCCCATGCTGGCCAGAATTTTTTCTAAGTCCGACGGCTGGCTGAAAATTTTCAAAGTCCCATGCTAGCCAGAATTTTTTCAAAGTCCCATGCTGGCCAGAAATTTTTCAAAGTCTGACAGCTAGCCGAAAATTTTCAAAGTCCCATGCTAGCCAGAATTTTTTCAAAGTCCCATGCTGGCCAGAAGTCTGACGCCTGGCCGAAAATTTTCAAAGTCCCATGCTGGCCAGAATTTTTTCTAAGTCTTACGCCTGGCCGAAAATTTTCAAAGTCCCATGCTGGCCAGAAATTTTTCAAAGTCCCATGCTGGCCAGAAATTTTTCAAAGTCTCACGCCTGCCTGAAATATTTCAAAGTCCCATGCTGGCCAGAATTTTTTCTAAGTCCGACGGCTGGCTGAAAATTTTCAAAGTCCCATGCTAGCCAGAATTTTTTCAAAGTCCCATGCTGGCCAGAAATTTTTCAAAGTCTGACGGCTAGCCGAAAATGTTCAAAGTCCCATGCTGGCCAGAATTTTTTCTAAGTCTGACGCCTACCTGAAATATTTCAAAGTCCCATGCTAGCCAGAATTTTTTCAAAGTCCCATGCTGGCCAGAATTTTTTCAAAGTCTGACGCCTGGCCGAAAATTTTCAAAGTCCCATGCTGGCCAGAATTTTTTCTAAGTCTGACGCCTACCTGAAATATTTCAAAGTCCCATGCTGGCCAGAATTTTTTCAAAGTCTGTTGCCTGGCCGAAAATTTTCAAAGTCCCATGCTGGCCAGAGTTTTTTCAAAGTCTGACGCCTGGCCGAAAATTTCAAAGTCAGACGCCTACCTGAAATATTTCAAAGTCCCATGCTGGCCAGAGTTTTTTCAAAGTCTGACGCCTGGCCGAAAATTTCTAAGTCTGACGCCTACCTGAAATATTTCAAAGTCCCATGCTGGCCAGAATTTTTTCAAAGTCCCATGCTGGCCAGAGTTTTTTCAAAGTCTGACGCCTGGCCGAAAATTTTCAAAGTCCCATGCTGGCCAGAATTTTTTCAAAGTCCCATGCTGGCCAGAAATTTTTCAAAGTCTCACGCCTGCCTGAAATATTTCAAAGTCCCATGCTGGCCAGAATTTTTTCTAAGTCTTACGCCTGGCCGAAAATTTTCAAAGTCCCATGCTGGCCAGAAATTTTTCAAAGTCCCATGCTGGCCAGAAATTTTTCAAAGTCTCACGCCTGCCTGAAATATTTCAAAGTCCCATGCTGGCCAGAATTTTTTCTAAGTCCGACGGCTGGCTGAAAATTTTCAAAGTCCCATGCTAGCCAGAATTTTTTCAAAGTCCCATGCTGGCCAGAAATTTTTCAAAGTCTGACAGCTAGCCGAAAATTTTCAAAGTCCCATGCTAGCCAGAATTTTTTCAAAGTCCCATGCTGGCCAGAAGTCTGACGCCTGGCCGAAAATTTTCAAAGTCCCATGCTGGCCAGAATTTTTTCTAAGTCTTACGCCTGGCCGAAAATTTTCAAAGTCCCATGCTGGCCAGAAATTTTTCAAAGTCCCATGCTGGCCAGAAATTTTTCAAAGTCTCACGCCTGCCTGAAATATTTCAAAGTCCCATGCTGGCCAGAATTTTTTCTAAGTCCGACGGCTGGCTGAAAATTTTCAAAGTCCCATGCTAGCCAGAATTTTTTCAAAGTCCCATGCTGGCCAGAAATTTTTCAAAGTCTGACGGCTAGCCGAAAATTTTCAAAGTCCCATGCTAGCCAGAATTTTTTCAAAGTCCCATGCTGGCCAGAAGTCTGACGCCTGGCCGAAAATTTTCAAAGTCTGACGCCTACCTGAAATATTTCAAAGACCCATGCTGGCCAGAATTTTTTCTAAGTCCGACGCCTGGCTGAAAATTTTCAAAGTCCCATGCTAGCCAGAATTTTTTCAAAGTCCCATGCTGGCCAGAATTTTTTCAAAGTCTGACGCCTGGCCGAAAATTTTCAAAGTCCCATGCTGGCCAGAATTTTTTCTAAGTCTGACGCCTGGCCGAAAATTTTCAAAGTCCCATGCTGGCCAGAATTTTTTCTAAGTCTGACGCCTGGCTGAAAATTTTCAAAGTCCCATGGTGGCCACAATTTTTTCTAAGTCCCATGCTGGCCAGAATTTTTTCAAAGTCTGATGCCTGGCCGAAAATTTTCAAAGTCTGACAACTGCCAGAATTTTTTCTAAGTCCCACACCATTCACTTCAAAAGCCTGGGTTACCAGGGTTGCAGTACCACGGGCCACCATCGGGGGGCGCTGCAGATAGGGCACCCGGTTCCCTATCTGGGCACCTTTCCACCCAAACCGCAAAATGGAGTTGTCACGATTACAGAAGGGAGCAATTTCAGACGAGGCACCTCCAGGGCCGAACAAGGGAGGCTCACCAGACTTATGTCCGACAAAGAGGAGGGTTGGGGCAGCCTCCTTGGGCAGACGGCCTGCTCTCTGGCCTGGTTGTCAGATTTTTTCAAAGTCTGACGCCTGCCTGAAATATTTCAAAGTCCCACACCATTCATTTCAATAGCCTGGGTCACCAGGCCCGAAAATTTTCAAAGTCCAACGCCTGTCTGAAAACTTTCAAAGTCCCACACCTTCCCGGAAATTTTCAAAGTCCAACGCCTGCCCGAAAATTTTCAAAGTCTGACGCCTACCTGAAATATTTCAAAGTCCCATGCTGGCCAGAATTTTTTCAAAGTCCCATGCTGGCCAGAAATTTTTCAAAGTCTGACGGCTAGCCGAAAATTTTCAAAGTCCCATGCTGGCCAGAATTTTTTCTAAGTCTGACGCCTACCTGAAATATTTCAAAGTCCCATGCTAGCCAGAATTTTTTCAAAGTCCCATGCTGGCCAGAATTTTTTCAAAGTCTGACGCCTGGCCGAAAATTTTCAAAGTCCCATGCTGGCCAGAATTTTTTCTAAGTCTGACGCCTACCTGAAATATTTCAAAGTCCCATGCTGGCCAGAATTTTTTCTAAGTCTGACGCCTGGCCGAAAATTTTCAAAGTCCCATGCTGGCCAGAATTTTTTCAAAGTCCGACGGCTGGCTGAAAATTTTCAAAGTCCCATGCTAGCCAGAATTTTTTCAAAGTCCCATGCTGGCCAGAAATTTTTCAAAGTCTGACGGCTAGCCGAAAATTTTCAAAGTCCCATGCTGGCCAGAATTTTTTCTAAGTCTGACGCCTACCTGAAATATTTCAAAGTCCCATGCTAGCCAGAATTTTTTCAAAGTCCCATGCTGGCCAGAATTTTTTCAAAGTCTGACGCCTGGCCGAAAATTTTCAAAGTCCCATGCTGGCCAGAGTTTTTTCAAAGTCTGACGCCTGGCCGAAAATTTCAAAGTCAGACGCCTACCTGAAATATTTCAAAGTCCCATGCTGGCCAGAGTTTTTTCAAAGTCTGACGCCTGGCCGAAAATTTCTAAGTCTGACGCCTACCTGAAATATTTCAAAGTCCCATGCTGGACAGAATTTTTTCAAAGTCCCATGCTGGCCAGAGTTTTTTCAAAGTCTGACGCCTGGCCGAAAATTTTCAAAGTCCCATGCTGGCCAGAATTTTTTCAAAGTCCCATGCTGGCCAGAAATTTTTCAAAGTCTCACGCCTGCCTGAAATATTTCAAAGTCCCATGCTGGCCAGAATTTTTTCTAAGTCTTACGCCTGGCCGAAAATTTTCAAAGTCCCATGCTGGCCAGAAATTTTTCAAAGTCCCATGCTGGCCAGAAATTTTTCAAAGTCTCACGCCTGCCTGAAATATTTCAAAGTCCCATGCTGGCCAGAATTTTTTCTAAGTCCGACGGCTGGCTGAAAATTTTCAAAGTCCCATGCTAGCCAGAATTTTTTCAAAGTCCCATGCTGGCCAGAAATTTTTCAAAGTCTGACAGCTAGCCGAAAATTTTCAAAGTCCCATGCTAGCCAGAATTTTTTCAAAGTCCCATGCTGGCCAGAAGTCTGACGCCTGGCCGAAAATTTTCAAAGTCCCATGCTGGCCAGAATTTTTTCTAAGTCTTACGCCTGGCCGAAAATTTTCAAAGTCCCATGCTGGCCAGAAATTTTTCAAAGTCCCATGCTGGCCAGAAATTTTTCAAAGTCTCACGCCTGCCTGAAATATTTCAAAGTCCCATGCTGGCCAGAATTTTTTCTAAGTCCGACGGCTGGCTGAAAATTTTCAAAGTCCCATGCTAGCCAGAATTTTTTCAAAGTCCCATGCTGGCCAGAAATTTTTCAAAGTCTGACGGCTAGCCGAAAATTTTCAAAGTCCCATGCTAGCCAGAATTTTTTCAAAGTCCCATGCTGGCCAGAAGTCTGACGCCTGGCCGAAAATTTTCAAAGTCTGACGCCTACCTGAAATATTTCAAAGACCCATGCTGGCCAGAATTTTTTCTAAGTCCGACGCCTGGCTGAAAATTTTCAAAGTCCCATGCTAGCCAGAATTTTTTCAAAGTCCCATGCTGGCCAGAATTTTTTCAAAGTCTGACGCCTGGCCGAAAATTTTCAAAGTCCCATGCTGGCCAGAATTTTTTCTAAGTCTGACGCCTACCTGAAATATTTCAAAGTCCCATGCTGGCCAGAATTTTTTCTAAGTCTTACGCCTGGCCGAAAATTTTCAAAGTCCCATGCTGGCCAGAATTTTTTCTAAGTCTGACGCCTACCTGAAATATTTCAAAGTCCCATGCTGGCCAGAATTTTTTCTAAGTCTTACGCCTGGCCGAAAATTTTCAAAGTCCCATGCTGGCCAGAATTTTTTCTAAGTCTGACGCCTACCTGAAATATTTCAAAGTCCCATGCTGGCCAGAATTTTTTCAAAGTCTGACGCCTGGCCGAAAATGTTCAAAGTCCCATGCTGGCCAGAATTTTTTCTAAGTCTGACGCCTACCTGAAATATTTCAAAGTCCCATGCTGGCCAGAATTTTTTCTAAGTCTGTTGCCTGGCTGAAAATTTTCAAAGTCCCATGCTAGCCAGAATTTTTTCAAAGTCCCATGCTGGCCAGAATTTTTTCAAAGTCTGACGCCTGGCCGAAAATTTTCAAAGTCCCATGCTGGCCAGAATTTTTTCTAAGTCTGACGCCTACCTGAAATATTTCAAAGTCCCATGCTGGCCAGAATTTTTTCTAAGTCTGACGCCTACCTGAAATATTTCAAAGTCCCATGCTGGCCAGAATTTTTTCTAATTCTTACGCCTGGCCGAAAATTTTCAAAGTCCCATGCTGGCCAGAATTTTTTCTAAGTCTGACGCCTACCTGAAATATTTCAAAGTCCCATGCTGGCCAGAATTTTTTCTAAGTCTGACGCCTACCTGAAATATTTCAAAGTCCCATGCTGGCCAGAATTTTTTCTAAGTCTGATGCCTGGCTGAAAATGTTCAAAGTCCCATGCTGGCCAGAATTATTTTCTAAGTCTGATGCCTGGCCGAAAATTTTCAAAGTCCCATGCTGGCCAGAATTTTTTCTAAGTCTGTTGCCTGGCCGAAAATTTTCAAAGTCTGACGCCTGGCCGAAAATTTTCAAAGTCCCATGCTGGCCAGAATTTTTTCTAAGTCTGTTGCCTGGCCGAAAATTTTCAAAGTTCCATGCTGGCCAGAGTTTTTTCTAAGTCCGAAGCCTACCTGAAATATTTCAAAGTCCCATGCTGGCCAGAATTTTTTCTGATGCCTGGCCGAAAATTTTCAAAGTCCCATGCTAGCCAGAATTTTTTCAAAGTCTGACGCCTGGCCGAAAATTTTCAAAGTCCCATGCTGGCCAGAATTTTTTCAAAGTCCCATGCTGGCCAGAATTTTTTCTAAGTCTGACGCCTACCTGAAATATTTCAAAGTCCCATGCTGGCCAGAATTTTTTCTAAGTCTGACGCCTACCTGAAATATTTCAAAGTCCCATGCTGGCCAGAATTTTTTCTAATTCTTACGCCTGGCCGAAAATTTTCAAAGTCCCATGCTGGCCAGAATTTTTTCTAAGTCTGACGCCTACCTGAAATATTTCAAAGTCCCATGCTGGCCAGAATTTTTTCTAAGTCTGACGCCTACCTGAAATATTTCAAAGTCCCATGCTGGCCAGAATTTTTTCTAAGTCTGATGCCTGGCTGAAAATGTTCAAAGTCCCATGCTGGCCAGAATTATTTTCTAAGTCTGATGCCTGGCCGAAAATTTTCAAAGTCCCATGCTGGCCAGAATTTTTTCTAAGTCTGTTGCCTGGCCGAAAATTTTCAAAGTCTGACGCCTGGCCGAAAATTTTCAAAGTCCCATGCTGGCCAGAATTTTTTCTAAGTCTGTTGCCTGGCCGAAAATTTTCAAAGTTCCATGCTGGCCAGAGTTTTTTCTAAGTCCGAAGCCTACCTGAAATATTTCAAAGTCCCATGCTGGCCAGAATTTTTTCTGATGCCTGGCCGAAAATTTTCAAAGTCCCATGCTAGCCAGAATTTTTTCAAAGTCTGACGCCTGGCCGAAAATTTTCAAAGTCCCATGCTGGCCAGAATTTTTTCAAAGTCCCATGCTGGCCAGAATTTTTTCTAAGTCTGACGCCTACCTGAAATATTTCAAAGTCCCATGCTGGCCAGAATTTTTTCTAAGTCTTACGCCTGGCCGAAAATTTTCCAAGTCCCATGCTAGCCAGAATTTTTTCAAAGTCCCATGCTGGCCAGAAATTTTTCAAAGTCTGACGGCTAGCCGAAAATTTTCAAAGTCCCATGCTAGCCAGAATTTTTTCAAAGTCCCATGCTGGCCAGAAGTCTGACGCCTGCCCGAAAATTTTCAAAGTCTGACGCCTACCTGAAATATTTCAAAGACCCATGCTGGCCAGAATTTTTTCTAAGTCCGACGCCTGGCTGAAAATTTTCAAAGTCCCATGCTAGCCAGAATTTTTTCAAAGTCCCATGCAGGCCAGAATTTTTTCAAAGTCTGACGCCGGGCCGAAAATTTTCAAAGTCCCATGCTGGCCAGAATTTTTTCTAAGTCTGACGCCTACCTGAAATATTTCAAAGTCCCATGCTGGCCAGAGTTTTTTCAAAGTCTGACGCCTGGCCAAAAATTTCAAAGTCAGACGCCTACCTGAAATATTTCAAAGTCCCATGCTGGCCAGAGTTTTTTCAAAGTCTGACGCCTGGCCGAAAATTTCTAAGTCTGACGCCTACCTGAAATATTTCAAAGTCCCATGCTGGCCAGAATTTTTTCTAAGTCCGACGGCTGGCTGAAAATTTTCAAAGTCCCATGCTAGCCAGAATTTTTTCAAAGTCCCATGCTGGCCAGAGTTTTTTCAAAGTCTGACGCCTGGCCGAAAATTTCAGTCAGACGCCTACCTGAAATATTTCAAAGTCCCATGCTGGCCAGAGTTTTTTCTAAGTCCGACGGCTGGCTGAAAATTTTCAAAGTCCCATGCTAGCCAGAATTTTTTCAAAGTCCCATGCTGGCCAGAAATTTTTCAAAGTCTGACGGCTAGCCGAAAATTTTCAAAGTCCCATGCTAGCCAGAATTTTTTCAAAGTCCCATGCTGGCCAGAATTTTTTCTAAGTCTGTTGCCTGGCCGAAAATTTTCAAAGTCTGACGCCTGGCCGAAAATTTTCAAAGTCCCATGCTGGCCAGAATTTTTTCTAAGTCTGTTGCCTGGCCGAAAATTTTCAAAGTTCCATGCTGGCCAGAGTTTTTTCTAAGTCCGAAGCCTACCTGAAATATTTCAAAGTCCCATGCTGGCCAGAATTTTTTCTGATGCCTGGCCGAAAATTTTCAAAGTCCCATGCTAGCCAGAATTTTTTCAAAGTCTGACGCCTGGCCGAAAATTTTCAAAGTCCCATGCTGGCCAGAATTTTTTCAAAGTCCCATGCTGGCCAGAATTTTTTCAAAGTCTGACGCCTACCTGAAATATTTCAAAGACCCATGCTGGCCAGAATTTTTTCTAAGTCCGACGCCTGGCTGAAAATTTTCAAAGTCCCATGCTAGCCAGAATTTTTTCAAAGTCCCATGCTGGCCAGAATTTTTTCAAAGTCTGACGCCTGGCCGAAAATTTTCAAAGTCCCATGCTGGCCAGAATTTTTTCTAAGTCTGACGCCTACCTGAAATATTTCAAAGTCCCATGCTAGCCAGAATTTTTTCAAAGTCCCATGCTGGCCAGAATTTTTTCAAAGTCTGACGCCTGGCCGAAAATTTTCAAAGTCCCATGCTGGCCAGAATTTTTTCTAAGTCTGACGCCTACCTGAAATATTTCAAAGTCCCATGCTGGCCAGAATTTTTTCTAAGTCTGACGCCTACCTGAAATATTTCAAAGTCCCATGCTGGCCAGAATTTTTTCTAATTCTTACGCCTGGCCGAAAATTTTCAAAGTCCCATGCTGGCCAGAATTTTTTCTAAGTCTGACGCCTACCTGAAATATTTCAAAGTCCCATGCTGGCCAGAATTTTTTCTAAGTCTGACGCCTACCTGAAATATTTCAAAGTCCCATGCTGGCCAGAATTTTTTCTAAGTCTGATGCCTGGCTGAAAATGTTCAAAGTCCCATGCTGGCCAGAATTATTTTCTAAGTCTGATGCCTGGCCGAAAATTTTCAAAGTCCCATGCTGGCCAGAATTTTTTCTAAGTCTGTTGCCTGGCCGAAAATTTTCAAAGTCTGACGCCTGGCCGAAAATTTTCAAAGTCCCATGCTGGCCAGAATTTTTTCTAAGTCTGTTGCCTGGCCGAAAATTTTCAAAGTTCCATGCTGGCCAGAGTTTTTTCTAAGTCCGAAGCCTACCTGAAATATTTCAAAGTCCCATGCTGGCCAGAATTTTTTCTGATGCCTGGCCGAAAATTTTCAAAGTCCCATGCTAGCCAGAATTTTTTCAAAGTCTGACGCCTGGCCGAAAATTTTCAAAGTCCCATGCTGGCCAGAATTTTTTCAAAGTCCCATGCTGGCCAGAATTTTTTCAAAGTCTGACGCCTACCTGAAATATTTCAAAGACCCATGCTGGCCAGAATTTTTTCTAAGTCCGACGCCTGGCTGAAAATTTTCAAAGTCCCATGCTAGCCAGAATTTTTTCAAAGTCCCATGCTGGCCAGAATTTTTTCAAAGTCTGACGCCTGGCCGAAAATTTTCAAAGTCCCATGCTGGCCAGAATTTTTTCTAAGTCTGACGCCTACCTGAAATATTTCAAAGTCCCATGCTAGCCAGAATTTTTTCAAAGTCCCATGCTGGCCAGAATTTTTTCAAAGTCTGACGCCTGGCCGAAAATTTTCAAAGTCCCATGCTGGCCAGAATTTTTTCTAAGTCTGACGCCTACCTGAAATATTTCAAAGTCCCATGCTGGCCAGAATTTTTTCTAAGTCTGACGCCTACCTGAAATATTTCAAAGTCCCATGCTGGCCAGAATTTTTTCTAATTCTTACGCCTGGCCGAAAATTTTCAAAGTCCCATGCTGGCCAGAATTTTTTCTAAGTCTGACGCCTACCTGAAATATTTCAAAGTCCCATGCTGGCCAGAATTTTTTCTAAGTCTGACGCCTACCTGAAATATTTCAAAGTCCCATGCTGGCCAGAATTTTTTCTAAGTCTGATGCCTGGCTGAAAATGTTCAAAGTCCCATGCTGGCCAGAATTATTTTCTAAGTCTGATGCCTGGCCGAAAATTTTCAAAGTCCCATGCTGGCCAGAATTTTTTCTAAGTCTGTTGCCTGGCCGAAAATTTTCAAAGTCTGACGCCTGGCCGAAAATTTTCAAAGTCCCATGCTGGCCAGAATTTTTTCTAAGTCTGTTGCCTGGCCGAAAATTTTCAAAGTTCCATGCTGGCCAGAGTTTTTTCTAAGTCCGAAGCCTACCTGAAATATTTCAAAGTCCCATGCTGGCCAGAATTTTTTCTGATGCCTGGCCGAAAATTTTCAAAGTCCCATGCTAGCCAGAATTTTTTCAAAGTCTGACGCCTGGCCGAAAATTTTCAAAGTCCCATGCTGGCCAGAATTTTTTCAAAGTCCCATGCTGGCCAGAATTTTTTCTAAGTCTGACGCCTACCTGAAATATTTCAAAGTCCCATGCTGGCCAGAATTTTTTCTAAGTCTTACGCCTGGCCGAAAATTTTCCAAGTCCCATGCTAGCCAGAATTTTTTCAAAGTCCCATGCTGGCCAGAAATTTTTCAAAGTCTGACGGCTAGCCGAAAATTTTCAAAGTCCCATGCTAGCCAGAATTTTTTCAAAGTCCCATGCTGGCCAGAAGTCTGACGCCTGCCCGAAAATTTTCAAAGTCTGACGCCTACCTGAAATATTTCAAAGACCCATGCTGGCCAGAATTTTTTCTAAGTCCGACGCCTGGCTGAAAATTTTCAAAGTCCCATGCTAGCCAGAATTTTTTCAAAGTCCCATGCAGGCCAGAATTTTTTCAAAGTCTGACGCCGGGCCGAAAATTTTCAAAGTCCCATGCTGGCCAGAATTTTTTCTAAGTCTGACGCCTACCTGAAATATTTCAAAGTCCCATGCTGGCCAGAGTTTTTTCAAAGTCTGACGCCTGGCCAAAAATTTCAAAGTCAGACGCCTACCTGAAATATTTCAAAGTCCCATGCTGGCCAGAGTTTTTTCAAAGTCTGACGCCTGGCCGAAAATTTCTAAGTCTGACGCCTACCTGAAATATTTCAAAGTCCCATGCTGGCCAGAATTTTTTCTAAGTCCGACGGCTGGCTGAAAATTTTCAAAGTCCCATGCTAGCCAGAATTTTTTCAAAGTCCCATGCTGGCCAGAGTTTTTTCAAAGTCTGACGCCTGGCCGAAAATTTCAGTCAGACGCCTACCTGAAATATTTCAAAGTCCCATGCTGGCCAGAGTTTTTTCTAAGTCCGACGGCTGGCTGAAAATTTTCAAAGTCCCATGCTAGCCAGAATTTTTTCAAAGTCCCATGCTGGCCAGAAATTTTTCAAAGTCTGACGGCTAGCCGAAAATTTTCAAAGTCCCATGCTAGCCAGAATTTTTTCAAAGTCCCATGCTGGCCAGAATTTTTTCTAAGTCTGTTGCCTGGCCGAAAATTTTCAAAGTCTGACGCCTGGCCGAAAATTTTCAAAGTCCCATGCTGGCCAGAATTTTTTCTAAGTCTGTTGCCTGGCCGAAAATTTTCAAAGTTCCATGCTGGCCAGAGTTTTTTCTAAGTCCGAAGCCTACCTGAAATATTTCAAAGTCCCATGCTGGCCAGAATTTTTTCTGATGCCTGGCCGAAAATTTTCAAAGTCCCATGCTAGCCAGAATTTTTTCAAAGTCTGACGCCTGGCCGAAAATTTTCAAAGTCCCATGCTGGCCAGAATTTTTTCAAAGTCCCATGCTGGCCAGAATTTTTTCAAAGTCTGACGCCTACCTGAAATATTTCAAAGACCCATGCTGGCCAGAATTTTTTCTAAGTCCGACGCCTGGCTGAAAATTTTCAAAGTCCCATGCTAGCCAGAATTTTTTCAAAGTCCCATGCTGGCCAGAATTTTTTCAAAGTCTGACGCCTGGCCGAAAATTTTCAAAGTCCCATGCTGGCCAGAATTTTTTCTAAGTCTGACGCCTACCTGAAATATTTCAAAGTCCCATGCTAGCCAGAATTTTTTCAAAGTCCCATGCTGGCCAGAATTTTTTCAAAGTCTGACGCCTGGCCGAAAATTTTCAAAGTCCCATGCTGGCCAGAATTTTTTCTAAGTCTGACGCCTACCTGAAATATTTCAAAGTCCCATGCTGGCCAGAATTTTTTCTAAGTCTGACGCCTACCTGAAATATTTCAAAGTCCCATGCTGGCCAGAATTTTTTCTAATTCTTACGCCTGGCCGAAAATTTTCAAAGTCCCATGCTGGCCAGAATTTTTTCTAAGTCTGACGCCTACCTGAAATATTTCAAAGTCCCATGCTGGCCAGAATTTTTTCTAAGTCTGACGCCTACCTGAAATATTTCAAAGTCCCATGCTGGCCAGAATTTTTTCTAAGTCTGATGCCTGGCTGAAAATGTTCAAAGTCCCATGCTGGCCAGAATTATTTTCTAAGTCTGATGCCTGGCCGAAAATTTTCAAAGTCCCATGCTGGCCAGAATTTTTTCTAAGTCTGTTGCCTGGCCGAAAATTTTCAAAGTCTGACGCCTGGCCGAAAATTTTCAAAGTCCCATGCTGGCCAGAATTTTTTCTAAGTCTGTTGCCTGGCCGAAAATTTTCAAAGTTCCATGCTGGCCAGAGTTTTTTCTAAGTCCGAAGCCTACCTGAAATATTTCAAAGTCCCATGCTGGCCAGAATTTTTTCTGATGCCTGGCCGAAAATTTTCAAAGTCCCATGCTAGCCAGAATTTTTTCAAAGTCTGACGCCTGGCCGAAAATTTTCAAAGTCCCATGCTGGCCAGAATTTTTTCAAAGTCCCATGCTGGCCAGAATTTTTTCTAAGTCTGACGCCTACCTGAAATATTTCAAAGTCCCATGCTGGCCAGAATTTTTTCTAAGTCTTACGCCTGGCCGAAAATTTTCAAAGTCCCATGCTAGCCAGAATTTTTTCAAAGTCCCATGCTGGCCAGAAATTTTTCAAAGTCTGACGGCTAGCCGAAAATTTTCAAAGTCCCATGCTAGCCAGAATTTTTTCAAAGTCCCATGCTGGCCAGAAGTCTGACGCCTGCCCGAAAATTTTCAAAGTCTGACGCCTACCTGAAATATTTCAAAGACCCATGCTGGCCAGAATTTTTTCTAAGTCCGACGCCTGGCTGAAAATTTTCAAAGTCCCATGCTAGCCAGAATTTTTTCAAAGTCCCATGCAGGCCAGAATTTTTTCAAAGTCTGACGCCGGGCCGAAAATTTTCAAAGTCCCATGCTGGCCAGAATTTTTTCTAAGTCAGACGCCTACCTGAAATATTTCAAAGTCCCATGCTGGCCAGAGTTTTTTCAAAGTCTGACGCCTGGCCGAAAATTTCTAAGTCTGACGCCTACCTGAAATATTTCAAAGTCCCATGCTGGCCAGAATTTTTTCTAAGTCCGACGGCTGGCTGAAAATTTTCAAAGTCCCATGCTAGCCAGAATTTTTTCAAAGTCCCATGCTGGCCAGAGTTTTTTCAAAGTCTGACGCCTGGCCGAAAATTTCAGTCAGACGCCTACCTGAAATATTTCAAAGTCCCATGCTGGCCAGAGTTTTTTCTAAGTCCGACGGCTGGCTGAAAATTTTCAAAGTCCCATGCTAGCCAGAATTTTTTCAAAGTCCCATGCTGGCCAGAAATTTTTCAAAGTCTGACGGCTAGCCGAAAATTTTCAAAGTCCCATGCTAGCCAGAATTTTTTCAAAGTCCCATGCTGGCCAGAATTTTTTCTAAGTCTGTTGCCTGGCCGAAAATTTTCAAAGTCTGACGCCTGGCCGAAAATTTTCAAAGTCCCATGCTGGCCAGAATTTTTTCTAAGTCTGTTGCCTGGCCGAAAATTTTCAAAGTTCCATGCTGGCCAGAGTTTTTTCTAAGTCCGAAGCCTACCTGAAATATTTCAAAGTCCCATGCTGGCCAGAATTTTTTCTGATGCCTGGCCGAAAATTTTCAAAGTCCCATGCTAGCCAGAATTTTTTCAAAGTCTGACGCCTGGCCGAAAATTTTCAAAGTCCCATGCTGGCCAGAATTTTTTCAAAGTCCCATGCTGGCCAGAATTTTTTCAAAGTCTGACGCCTACCTGAAATATTTCAAAGACCCATGCTGGCCAGAATTTTTTCTAAGTCCGACGCCTGGCCGAAAATTTTCAAAGTCCCATGCTGGCCAGAATTTTTTCAAAGTCTGACGCCTGGCCGAAAATTTTCAAAGTCCCATGCTGGCCAGAATTTTTTCAAAGTCCGACGGCTGGCTGAAAATTTTCAAAGTCCCATGCTAGCCAGAATTTTTTCAAAGTCCCATGCTGGCCAGAAATTTTTCAAAGTCTGACGGCTAGCCGAAAATGTTCAAAGTCCCATGCTGGCCAGAATTTTTTCTAAGTCTGACGCCTACCTGAAATATTTCAAAGTCCCATGCTAGCCAGAATTTTTTCAAAGTCCCATGCTGGCCAGAATTTTTTCAAAGTCTGACGCCTGGCCGAAAATTTTCAAAGTCCCATGCTGGCCAGAATTTTTTCTAAGTCTGACGCCTACCTGAAATATTTCAAAGTCCCATGCTGGCCAGAATTTTTTCAAAGTCTGTTGCCTGGCCGAAAATTTTCAAAGTCCCATGCTGGCCAGAGTTTTTTCAAAGTCTGACGCCTGGCCGAAAATTTCAAAGTCAGACGCCTACCTGAAATATTTCAAAGTCCCATGCTGGCCAGAGTTTTTTCAAAGTCTGACGCCTGGCCGAAAATTTCTAAGTCTGACGCCTACCTGAAATATTTCAAAGTCCCATGCTGGCCAGAATTTTTTCAAAGTCCCATGCTGGCCAGAGTTTTTTCAAAGTCTGACGCCTGGCCGAAAATTTTCAAAGTCCCATGCTGGCCAGAATTTTTTCAAAGTCCCATGCTGGCCAGAAATTTTTCAAAGTCTCACGCCTGCCTGAAATATTTCAAAGTCCCATGCTGGCCAGAATTTTTTCTAAGTCTTACGCCTGGCCGAAAATTTTCAAAGTCCCATGCTGGCCAGAAATTTTTCAAAGTCCCATGCTGGCCAGAAATTTTTCAAAGTCTCACGCCTGCCTGAAATATTTCAAAGTCCCATGCTGGCCAGAATTTTTTCTAAGTCCGACGGCTGGCTGAAAATTTTCAAAGTCCCATGCTAGCCAGAATTTTTTCAAAGTCCCATGCTGGCCAGAAATTTTTCAAAGTCTGACAGCTAGCCGAAAATTTTCAAAGTCCCATGCTAGCCAGAATTTTTTCAAAGTCCCATGCTGGCCAGAAGTCTGACGCCTGGCCGAAAATTTTCAAAGTCCCATGCTGGCCAGAATTTTTTCTAAGTCTTACGCCTGGCCGAAAATTTTCAAAGTCCCATGCTGGCCAGAAATTTTTCAAAGTCCCATGCTGGCCAGAAATTTTTCAAAGTCTCACGCCTGCCTGAAATATTTCAAAGTCCCATGCTGGCCAGAATTTTTTCTAAGTCCGACGGCTGGCTGAAAATTTTCAAAGTCCCATGCTAGCCAGAATTTTTTCAAAGTCCCATGCTGGCCAGAAATTTTTCAAAGTCTGACGGCTAGCCGAAAATTTTCAAAGTCCCATGCTAGCCAGAATTTTTTCAAAGTCCCATGCTGGCCAGAAGTCTGACGCCTGGCCGAAAATTTTCAAAGTCTGACGCCTACCTGAAATATTTCAAAGACCCATGCTGGCCAGAATTTTTTCTAAGTCCGACGCCTGGCTGAAAATTTTCAAAGTCCCATGCTAGCCAGAATTTTTTCAAAGTCCCATGCTGGCCAGAATTTTTTCAAAGTCTGACGCCTGGCCGAAAATTTTCAAAGTCCCATGCTGGCCAGAATTTTTTCTAAGTCTGACGCCTGGCCGAAAATTTTCAAAGTCCCATGCTGGCCAGAATTTTTTCTAAGTCTGACGCCTGGCTGAAAATTTTCAAAGTCCCATGGTGGCCACAATTTTTTCTAAGTCCCATGCTGGCCAGAATTTTTTCAAAGTCTGATGCCTGGCCGAAAATTTTCAAAGTCTGACAACTGCCAGAATTTTTTCTAAGTCCCACACCATTCACTTCAAAAGCCTGGGTTACCAGGGTTGCAGTACCGCGGGCCACCATCGGGGGGCGCTGCAGATAGGGCACCCGGTTCCCTATCTGGGCACCTTTCCACCCAAACCGCAAAATGGAGTTGTCACGATTACAGAAGGGAGCAATTTCAGACGAGGCACCTCCAGGGCCGAACAAGGGAGGCTCACCAGACTTATGTCCGACAAAGAGGAGGGTTGGGGCAGCCTCCTTGGGCAGACGGCCTGCTCTCTGGCCTGGTTGTCAGATTTTTTCAAAGTCTGACGCCTGCCTGAAATATTTCAAAGTCCCACACCATTCATTTCAATAGCCTGGGTCACCAGGCCCGAAAATTTTCAAAGTCCAACGCCTGTCTGAAAACTTTCAAAGTCCCACACCTTCCCGGAAATTTTCAAAGTCCAACGCCTGCCCGAAAATTTTCAAAGTCTGACGCCTACCTGAAATATTTCAAAGTCCCATGCTGGCCAGAATTTTTTCAAAGTCCCATGCTGGCCAGAAATTTTTCAAAGTCTGACGGCTAGCCGAAAATTTTCAAAGTCCCATGCTGGCCAGAATTTTTTCTAAGTCTGACGCCTACCTGAAATATTTCAAAGTCCCATGCTAGCCAGAATTTTTTCAAAGTCCCATGCTGGCCAGAATTTTTTCAAAGTCTGACGCCTGGCCGAAAATTTTCAAAGTCCCATGCTGGCCAGAATTTTTTCTAAGTCTGACGCCTACCTGAAATATTTCAAAGTCCCATGCTGGCCAGAATTTTTTCTAAGTCTGACGCCTGGCCGAAAATTTTCAAAGTCCCATGCTGGCCAGAATTTTTTCAAAGTCCGACGGCTGGCTGAAAATTTTCAAAGTCCCATGCTAGCCAGAATTTTTTCAAAGTCCCATGCTGGCCAGAAATTTTTCAAAGTCTGACGGCTAGCCGAAAATTTTCAAAGTCCCATGCTGGCCAGAATTTTTTCTAAGTCTGACGCCTACCTGAAATATTTCAAAGTCCCATGCTAGCCAGAATTTTTTCAAAGTCCCATGCTGGCCAGAATTTTTTCAAAGTCTGACGCCTGGCCGAAAATTTTCAAAGTCCCATGCTGGCCAGAGTTTTTTCAAAGTCTGACGCCTGGCCGAAAATTTCAAAGTCAGACGCCTACCTGAAATATTTCAAAGTCCCATGCTGGCCAGAGTTTTTTCAAAGTCTGACGCCTGGCCGAAAATTTCTAAGTCTGACGCCTACCTGAAATATTTCAAAGTCCCATGCTGGACAGAATTTTTTCAAAGTCCCATGCTGGCCAGAGTTTTTTCAAAGTCTGACGCCTGGCCGAAAATTTTCAAAGTCCCATGCTGGCCAGAATTTTTTCAAAGTCCCATGCTGGCCAGAAATTTTTCAAAGTCTCACGCCTGCCTGAAATATTTCAAAGTCCCATGCTGGCCAGAATTTTTTCTAAGTCTTACGCCTGGCCGAAAATTTTCAAAGTCCCATGCTGGCCAGAAATTTTTCAAAGTCCCATGCTGGCCAGAAATTTTTCAAAGTCTCACGCCTGCCTGAAATATTTCAAAGTCCCATGCTGGCCAGAATTTTTTCTAAGTCTGACGGCTGGCTGAAAATTTTCAAAGTCCCATGCTAGCCAGAATTTTTTCAAAGTCCCATGCTGGCCAGAAATTTTTCAAAGTCTGACAGCTAGCCGAAAATTTTCAAAGTCCCATGCTAGCCAGAATTTTTTCAAAGTCCCATGCTGGCCAGAAGTCTGACGCCTGGCCGAAAATTTTCAAAGTCCCATGCTGGCCAGAATTTTTTCTAAGTCTTACGCCTGGCCGAAAATTTTCAAAGTCCCATGCTGGCCAGAAATTTTTCAAAGTCCCATGCTGGCCAGAAATTTTTCAAAGTCTCACGCCTGCCTGAAATATTTCAAAGTCCCATGCTGGCCAGAATTTTTTCTAAGTCCGACGGCTGGCTGAAAATTTTCAAAGTCCCATGCTAGCCAGAATTTTTTCAAAGTCCCATGCTGGCCAGAAATTTTTCAAAGTCTGACGGCTAGCCGAAAATTTTCAAAGTCCCATGCTAGCCAGAATTTTTTCAAAGTCCCATGCTGGCCAGAAGTCTGACGCCTGGCCGAAAATTTTCAAAGTCTGACGCCTACCTGAAATATTTCAAAGACCCATGCTGGCCAGAATTTTTTCTAAGTCCGACGCCTGGCTGAAAATTTTCAAAGTCCCATGCTAGCCAGAATTTTTTCAAAGTCCCATGCTGGCCAGAATTTTTTCAAAGTCTGACGCCTGGCCGAAAATTTTCAAAGTCCCATGCTGGCCAGAATTTTTTCTAAGTCTGACGCCTACCTGAAATATTTCAAAGTCCCATGCTGGCCAGAATTTTTTCTAAGTCTTACGCCTGGCCGAAAATTTTCAAAGTCCCATGCTGGCCAGAATTTTTTCTAAGTCTGACGCCTACCTGAAATATTTCAAAGTCCCATGCTGGACAGAATTTTTTCTAAGTCTTACGCCTGGCCGAAAATTTTCAAAGTCCCATGCTGGCCAGAATTTTTTCTAAGTCTGACGCCTACCTGAAATATTTCAAAGTCCCATGCTGGCCAGAATTTTTTCAAAGTCTGACGCCTGGCCGAAAATGTTCAAAGTCCCATGCTGGCCAGAATTTTTTCTAAGTCTGACGCCTACCTGAAATATTTCAAAGTCCCATGCTGGCCAGAATTTTTTCTAAGTCTGTTGCCTGGCTGAAAATTTTCAAAGTCCCATGCTAGCCAGAATTTTTTCAAAGTCCCATGCTGGCCAGAATTTTTTCAAAGTCTGACGCCTGGCCGAAAATTTTCAAAGTCCCATGCTGGCCAGAATTTTTTCTAAGTCTGACGCCTACCTGAAATATTTCAAAGTCCCATGCTGGCCAGAATTTTTTCTAAGTCTGACGCCTACCTGAAATATTTCAAAGTCCCATGCTGGCCAGAATTTTTTCTAATTCTTACGCCTGGCCGAAAATTTTCAAAGTCCCATGCTGGCCAGAATTTTTTCTAAGTCTGACGCCTACCTGAAATATTTCAAAGTCCCATGCTGGCCAGAATTTTTTCTAAGTCTGACGCCTACCTGAAATATTTCAAAGTCCCATGCTGGCCAGAATTTTTTCTAAGTCTGATGCCTGGCTGAAAATGTTCAAAGTCCCATGCTGGCCAGAATTATTTTCTAAGTCTGATGCCTGGCCGAAAATTTTCAAAGTCCCATGCTGGCCAGAATTTTTTCTAAGTCTGTTGCCTGGCCGAAAATTTTCAAAGTCTGACGCCTGGCCGAAAATTTTCAAAGTCCCATGCTGGCCAGAATTTTTTCTAAGTCTGTTGCCTGGCCGAAAATTTTCAAAGTTCCATGCTGGCCAGAGTTTTTTCTAAGTCCGAAGCCTACCTGAAATATTTCAAAGTCCCATGCTGGCCAGAAT
The DNA here is from genome assembly GCF_051991245.1 of Festucalex cinctus. Taxonomy (NCBI): domain Eukaryota; kingdom Metazoa; phylum Chordata; class Actinopteri; order Syngnathiformes; family Syngnathidae; genus Festucalex; species Festucalex cinctus. The sequence goes on along the minus strand of NC_135419.1, from coordinate 23,217,536 downwards.
TTTTTCTGATGCCTGGCCGAAAATTTTCAAAGTCCCATGCTAGCCAGAATTTTTTCAAAGTCTGACGCCTGGCCGAAAATTTTCAAAGTCCCATGCTGGCCAGAATTTTTTCAAAGTCCCATGCTGGCCAGAATTTTTTCTAAGTCTGACGCCTACCTGAAATATTTCAAAGTCCCATGCTGGCCAGAATTTTTTCTAAGTCTTACGCCTGGCCGAAAATTTTCCAAGTCCCATGCTAGCCAGAATTTTTTCAAAGTCCCATGCTGGCCAGAAATTTTTCAAAGTCTGACGGCTAGCCGAAAATTTTCAAAGTCCCATGCTAGCCAGAATTTTTTCAAAGTCCCATGCTGGCCAGAAGTCTGACGCCTGCCCGAAAATTTTCAAAGTCTGACGCCTACCTGAAATATTTCAAAGACCCATGCTGGCCAGAATTTTTTCTAAGTCCGACGCCTGGCTGAAAATTTTCAAAGTCCCATGCTAGCCAGAATTTTTTCAAAGTCCCATGCAGGCCAGAATTTTTTCAAAGTCTGACGCCGGGCCGAAAATTTTCAAAGTCCCATGCTGGCCAGAATTTTTTCTAAGTCTGACGCCTACCTGAAATATTTCAAAGTCCCATGCTGGCCAGAGTTTTTTCAAAGTCTGACGCCTGGCCAAAAATTTCAAAGTCAGACGCCTACCTGAAATATTTCAAAGTCCCATGCTGGCCAGAGTTTTTTCAAAGTCTGACGCCTGGCCGAAAATTTCTAAGTCTGACGCCTACCTGAAATATTTCAAAGTCCCATGCTGGCCAGAATTTTTTCTAAGTCCGACGGCTGGCTGAAAATTTTCAAAGTCCCATGCTAGCCAGAATTTTTTCAAAGTCCCATGCTGGCCAGAGTTTTTTCAAAGTCTGACGCCTGGCCGAAAATTTCAGTCAGACGCCTACCTGAAATATTTCAAAGTCCCATGCTGGCCAGAGTTTTTTCTAAGTCCGACGGCTGGCTGAAAATTTTCAAAGTCCCATGCTAGCCAGAATTTTTTCAAAGTCCCATGCTGGCCAGAAATTTTTCAAAGTCTGACGGCTAGCCGAAAATTTTCAAAGTCCCATGCTAGCCAGAATTTTTTCAAAGTCCCATGCTGGCCAGAATTTTTTCTAAGTCTGTTGCCTGGCCGAAAATTTTCAAAGTCTGACGCCTGGCCGAAAATTTTCAAAGTCCCATGCTGGCCAGAATTTTTTCTAAGTCTGTTGCCTGGCCGAAAATTTTCAAAGTTCCATGCTGGCCAGAGTTTTTTCTAAGTCCGAAGCCTACCTGAAATATTTCAAAGTCCCATGCTGGCCAGAATTTTTTCTGATGCCTGGCCGAAAATTTTCAAAGTCCCATGCTAGCCAGAATTTTTTCAAAGTCTGACGCCTGGCCGAAAATTTTCAAAGTCCCATGCTGGCCAGAATTTTTTCAAAGTCCCATGCTGGCCAGAATTTTTTCAAAGTCTGACGCCTACCTGAAATATTTCAAAGACCCATGCTGGCCAGAATTTTTTCTAAGTCCGACGCCTGGCTGAAAATTTTCAAAGTCCCATGCTAGCCAGAATTTTTTCAAAGTCCCATGCTGGCCAGAATTTTTTCAAAGTCTGACGCCTGGCCGAAAATTTTCAAAGTCCCATGCTGGCCAGAATTTTTTCTAAGTCTGACGCCTACCTGAAATATTTCAAAGTCCCATGCTAGCCAGAATTTTTTCAAAGTCCCATGCTGGCCAGAATTTTTTCAAAGTCTGACGCCTGGCCGAAAATTTTCAAAGTCCCATGCTGGCCAGAATTTTTTCTAAGTCTGACGCCTACCTGAAATATTTCAAAGTCCCATGCTGGCCAGAATTTTTTCTAAGTCTGACGCCTACCTGAAATATTTCAAAGTCCCATGCTGGCCAGAATTTTTTCTAATTCTTACGCCTGGCCGAAAATTTTCAAAGTCCCATGCTGGCCAGAATTTTTTCTAAGTCTGACGCCTACCTGAAATATTTCAAAGTCCCATGCTGGCCAGAATTTTTTCTAAGTCTGACGCCTACCTGAAATATTTCAAAGTCCCATGCTGGCCAGAATTTTTTCTAAGTCTGATGCCTGGCTGAAAATGTTCAAAGTCCCATGCTGGCCAGAATTATTTTCTAAGTCTGATGCCTGGCCGAAAATTTTCAAAGTCCCATGCTGGCCAGAATTTTTTCTAAGTCTGTTGCCTGGCCGAAAATTTTCAAAGTCTGACGCCTGGCCGAAAATTTTCAAAGTCCCATGCTGGCCAGAATTTTTTCTAAGTCTGTTGCCTGGCCGAAAATTTTCAAAGTTCCATGCTGGCCAGAGTTTTTTCTAAGTCCGAAGCCTACCTGAAATATTTCAAAGTCCCATGCTGGCCAGAATTTTTTCTGATGCCTGGCCGAAAATTTTCAAAGTCCCATGCTAGCCAGAATTTTTTCAAAGTCTGACGCCTGGCCGAAAATTTTCAAAGTCCCATGCTGGCCAGAATTTTTTCAAAGTCCCATGCTGGCCAGAATTTTTTCAAAGTCTTACGCCTGGCCGAAAATTTTCAAAGTCCCATGCTGGCCAGAATTTTTTCTAAGTCTGACGCCTACCTGAAATATTTCAAAGTCCCATGCTGGCCAGAATTTTTTCTAAGTCTTACGCCTGGCCGAAAATTTTCAAAGTCCCATGCTGGCCAGAATTTTTTCTAAGTCTGACGCCTACCTGAAATATTTCAAAGTCCCATGCTGGCCAGAATTTTTTCAAAGTCTGACGCCTGGCCGAAAATGTTCAAAGTCCCATGCTGGCCAGAATTTTTTCTAAGTCTGACGCCTACCTGAAATATTTCAAAGTCCCATGCTGGCCAGAATTTTTTCTAAGTCTGTTGCCTGGCTGAAAATTTTCAAAGTCCCATGCTAGCCAGAATTTTTTCAAAGTCCCATGCTGGCCAGAATTTTTTCAAAGTCTGACGCCTGGCCGAAAATTTTCAAAGTCCCATGCTGGCCAGAATTTTTTCTAAGTCTGACGCCTACCTGAAATATTTCAAAGTCCCATGCTGGCCAGAATTTTTTCTAAGTCTGACGCCTACCTGAAATATTTCAAAGTCCCATGCTGGCCAGAATTTTTTCTAATTCTTACGCCTGGCCGAAAATTTTCAAAGTCCCATGCTGGCCAGAATTTTTTCTAAGTCTGACGCCTACCTGAAATATTTCAAAGTCCCATGCTGGCCAGAATTTTTTCTAAGTCTGACGCCTACCTGAAATATTTCAAAGTCCCATGCTGGCCAGAATTTTTTCTAAGTCTGATGCCTGGCTGAAAATGTTCAAAGTCCCATGCTGGCCAGAATTATTTTCTAAGTCTGATGCCTGGCCGAAAATTTTCAAAGTCCCATGCTGGCCAGAATTTTTTCTAAATCTGTTGCCTGGCCGAAAATTTTCAAAGTCTGACGCCTGGCCGAAAATTTTCAAAGTCCCATGCTGGCCAGAATTTTTTCTAAGTCTGTTGCCTGGCCGAAAATTTTCAAAGTTCCATGCTGGCCAGAGTTTTTTCTAAGTCCGAAGCCTACCTGAAATATTTCAAAGTCCCATGCTGGCCAGAATTTTTTCTGATGCCTGGCCGAAAATTTTCAAAGTCCCATGCTAGCCAGAATTTTTTCAAAGTCTGACGCCTGGCCGAAAATTTTCAAAGTCCCATGCTGGCCAGAATTTTTTCAAAGTCCCATGCTGGCCAGAATTTTTTCAAAGTCTGACGCCTACCTGAAATATTTCAAAGACCCATGCTGGCCAGAATTTTTTCTAAGTCCGACGCCTGGCTGAAAATTTTCAAAGTCCCATGCTAGCCAGAATTTTTTCAAAGTCCCATGCTGGCCAGAATTTTTTCAAAGTCTGACGCCTGGCCGAAAATTTTCAAAGTCCCATGCTGGCCAGAATTTTTTCTAAGTCTGACGCCTACCTGAAATATTTCAAAGTCCCATGCTAGCCAGAATTTTTTCAAAGTCCCATGCTGGCCAGAATTTTTTCAAAGTCTGACGCCTGGCCGAAAATTTTCAAAGTCCCATGCTGGCCAGAATTTTTTCTAAGTCTGACGCCTACCTGAAATATTTCAAAGTCCCATGCTGGCCAGAATTTTTTCTAAGTCTGACGCCTACCTGAAATATTTCAAAGTCCCATGCTGGCCAGAATTTTTTCTAATTCTTACGCCTGGCCGAAAATTTTCAAAGTCCCATGCTGGCCAGAATTTTTTCTAAGTCTGACGCCTACCTGAAATATTTCAAAGTCCCATGCTGGCCAGAATTTTTTCTAAGTCTGACGCCTACCTGAAATATTTCAAAGTCCCATGCTGGCCAGAATTTTTTCTAAGTCTGATGCCTGGCTGAAAATGTTCAAAGTCCCATGCTGGCCAGAATTATTTTCTAAGTCTGATGCCTGGCCGAAAATTTTCAAAGTCCCATGCTGGCCAGAATTTTTTCTAAGTCTGTTGCCTGGCCGAAAATTTTCAAAGTCTGACGCCTGGCCGAAAATTTTCAAAGTCCCATGCTGGCCAGAATTTTTTCTAAGTCTGTTGCCTGGCCGAAAATTTTCAAAGTTCCATGCTGGCCAGAGTTTTTTCTAAGTCCGAAGCCTACCTGAAATATTTCAAAGTCCCATGCTGGCCAGAATTTTTTCTGATGCCTGGCCGAAAATTTTCAAAGTCCCATGCTAGCCAGAATTTTTTCAAAGTCTGACGCCTGGCCGAAAATTTTCAAAGTCCCATGCTGGCCAGAATTTTTTCAAAGTCCCATGCTGGCCAGAATTTTTTCTAAGTCTGACGCCTACCTGAAATATTTCAAAGTCCCATGCTGGCCAGAATTTTTTCTAAGTCTTACGCCTGGCCGAAAATTTTCAAAGTCCCATGCTAGCCAGAATTTTTTCAAAGTCCCATGCTGGCCAGAAATTTTTCAAAGTCTGACGGCTAGCCGAAAATTTTCAAAGTCCCATGCTAGCCAGAATTTTTTCAAAGTCCCATGCTGGCCAGAATTTTTTCTAAGTCCGACGCCTGGCTGAAAATTTTCAAAGTCCCATGCTAGCCAGAATTTTTTCAAAGTCCCATGCAGGCCAGAATTTTTTCAAAGTCTGACGCCGGGCCGAAAATTTTCAAAGTCCCATGCTGGCCAGAATTTTTTCTAAGTCTGACGCCTACCTGAAATATTTCAAAGTCCCATGCTGGCCAGAGTTTTTTCAAAGTCTGACGCCTGGCCAAAAATTTCAAAGTCAGACGCCTACCTGAAATATTTCAAAGTCCCATGCTGGCCAGAGTTTTTTCAAAGTCTGACGCCTGGCCGAAAATTTCTAAGTCTGACGCCTACCTGAAATATTTCAAAGTCCCATGCTGGCCAGAATTTTTTCTAAGTCCGACGGCTGGCTGAAAATTTTCAAAGTCCCATGCTAGCCAGAATTTTTTCAAAGTCCCATGCTGGCCAGAGTTTTTTCAAAGTCTGACGCCTGGCCGAAAATTTCAGTCAGACGCCTACCGGAAATATTTCAAAGTCCCATGCTGGCCAGAGTTTTTTCTAAGTCCGACGGCTGGCTGAAAATTTTCAAAGTCCCATGCTAGCCAGAATTTTTTCAAAGTCCCATGCTGGCCAGAAATTTTTCAAAGTCTGACGGCTAGCCGAAAATTTTCAAAGTCCCATGCTAGCCAGAATTTTTTCAAAGTCCCATGCTGGCCAGAATTTTTTCTAAGTCTGTTGCCTGGCCGAAAATTTTCAAAGTCTGACGCCTGGCCGAAAATTTTCAAAGTCCCATGCTGGCCAGAATTTTTTCTAAGTCTGTTGCCTGGCCGAAAATTTTCAAAGTTCCATGCTGGCCAGAGTTTTTTCTAAGTCCGAAGCCTACCTGAAATATTTCAAAGTCCCATGCTGGCCAGAATTTTTTCTGATGCCTGGCCGAAAATTTTCAAAGTCCCATGCTAGCCAGAATTTTTTCAAAGTCTGACGCCTGGCCGAAAATTTTCAAAGTCCCATGCTGGCCAGAATTTTTTCAAAGTCCCATGCTGGCCAGAATTTTTTCAAAGTCTGACGCCTACCTGAAATATTTCAAAGACCCATGCTGGCCAGAATTTTTTCTAAGTCCGACGCCTGGCTGAAAATTTTCAAAGTCCCATGCTAGCCAGAATTTTTTCAAAGTCCCATGCTGGCCAGAATTTTTTCAAAGTCTGACGCCTGGCCGAAAATTTTCAAAGTCCCATGCTGGCCAGAATTTTTTCTAAGTCTGACGCCTACCTGAAATATTTCAAAGTCCCATGCTAGCCAGAATTTTTTCAAAGTCCCATGCTGGCCAGAATTTTTTCAAAGTCTGACGCCTGGCCGGAAATTTTCAAAGTCCCATGCTAGCCAGAATTTTTTCAAAGTCCCATGCTGGCCAGAAATTTTTCAAAGTCGGCTAGCCGAAAATTTTCAAAGTCCCATGCTGGCCAGAATTTTTTCTAAGTCTGACGCCTACCGGAAATATTTCAAAGTCCCATGCTAGCCAGAATTTTTTCAAAGTCCCATGCTGGCCAGAATATTTTCAAAGTCTGACGCCTGGCCGAAAATTTGCAAAGTCCCATGCTGGCCAGAATTTTTTCTAAGTCTGACGCCTACCTGAAATATTTCAAAGTCCCATGCTGGCCAGAATTTTTTCTAAGTCTGACGCCTGGCCGAAAATTTTCAAAGTCCCATGCTGGCCAGAGTTTTTTCTAAGTCCGACGGCTGGCTGAAAATTTTCAAAGTCCCATGCTAGCCAGAATTTTTTCAAAGTCCCATGCTGGCCAGAAATTTTTCAAAGTCTGACGGCTAGCCGAAAATTTTCAAAGTCCCATGCTAGCCAGAATTTTTTCAAAGTCCCATGCTGGCCAGAAGTCTGACGCCTGGCCGAAAATTTTCAAAGTCTGACGGCTAGCCGAAAATTTTCAAAGTCCCATGCTGGCCAGAATTTTTTCTAAGTCTGACGCCTACCTGAAATATTTCAAAGTCCCATGCTAGCCAGAATTTTTTCAAAGTCCCATGCTGGCCAGAGTTTTTTCAAAGTCTGACGCCTGGCCGAAAATTTCAGTCAGACGCCTACCGGAAATATTTCAAAGTCCCATGCTGGCCAGAGTTTTTTCTAAGTCCGACGGCTGGCTGAAAATTTTCAAAGTCCCATGCTAGCCAGAATTTTTTCAAAGTCCCATGCTGGCCAGAAATTTTTCAAAGTCTGACGGCTAGCCGAAAATTTTCAAAGTCCCATGCTAGCCAGAATTTTTTCAAAGTCCCATGCTGGCCAGAATTTTTTCTAAGTCTGTTGCCTGGCCGAAAATTTTCAAAGTCTGACGCCTGGCCGAAAATTTTCAAAGTCCCATGCTGGCCAGAATTTTTTCTAAGTCTGTTGCCTGGCCGAAAATTTTCAAAGTTCCATGCTGGCCAGAGTTTTTTCTAAGTCCGAAGCCTACCTGAAATATTTCAAAGTCCCATGCTGGCCAGAATTTTTTCTGATGCCTGGCCGAAAATTTTCAAAGTCCCATGCTAGCCAGAATTTTTTCAAAGTCTGACGCCTGGCCGAAAATTTTCAAAGTCCCATGCCGGCCAGAATTTTTTCAAAGTCCCATGCTGGCCAGAATTTTTTCAAAGTCTGACGCCTACCTGAAATATTTCAAAGACCCATGCTGGCCAGAATTTTTTCTAAGTCCGACGCCTGGCTGAAAATTTTCAAAGTCCCATGCTAGCCAGAATTTTTTCAAAGTCCCATGCTGGCCAGAATTTTTTCAAAGTCTGACGCCTGGCCGAAAATTTTCAAAGTCCCATGCTGGCCAGAATTTTTTCTAAGTCTGACGCCTACCTGAAATATTTCAAAGTCCCATGCTAGCCAGAATTTTTTCAAAGTCCCATGCTGGCCAGAATTTTTTCAAAGTCTGACGCCTGGCCGGAAATTTTCAAAGTCCCATGCTAGCCAGAATTTTTTCAAAGTCCCATGCTGGCCAGAAATTTTTCAAAGTCGGCTAGCCGAAAATTTTCAAAGTCCCATGCTGGCCAGAATTTTTTCTAAGTCTGACGCCTACCGGAAATATTTCAAAGTCCCATGCTAGCCAGAATTTTTTCAAAGTCCCATGCTGGCCAGAATATTTTCAAAGTCTGACGCCTGGCCGAAAATTTGCAAAGTCCCATGCTGGCCAGAATTTTTTCTAAGTCTGACGCCTACCTGAAATATTTCAAAGTCCCATGCTGGCCAGAATTTTTTCTAAGTCTGACGCCTGGCCGAAAATTTTCAAAGTCCCATGCTGGCCAGAATTTTTTCAAAGTCTGACGCCTGGCCGAAAATTTTCAAAGTCCCATGCTGGCCAGAGTTTTTTCTAAGTCCGACGGCTGGCTGAAAATTTTCAAAGTCCCATGCTAGCCAGAATTTTTTCAAAGTCCCATGCTGGCCAGAAATTTTTCAAAGTCTGACGCCTGGCCGAAAATTTTCAAAGTCCCATGCTGGCCAGAATTTTTTCTAAGTCTGACGCCTACCTGAAATATTTCAAAGTCCCATGCTGGCCAGAATTTTTTCTAAGTCTGACGCCTGGCCGAAAATTTTCAAAGTCCCATGCTGGCCAGAATTTTTTCAAAGTCCGACGGCTGGCTGAAAATTTTCAAAGTCCCATGCTAGCCAGAATTTTTTCAAAGTCCCATGCTGGCCAGAAATTTTTCAAAGTCTGACGGCTAGCCGAAAATTTTCAAAGTCCCATGCTGGCCAGAATTTTTTCTAAGTCTGACGCCTACCTGAAATATTTCAAAGTCCCATGCTAGCCAGAATTTTTTCAAAGTCCCATGCTGGCCAGAATTTTTTCTAAGTCTGACGCCTACCGGAAATATTTCAAAGTCCCATGCTAGCCAGAATTTTTTCAAAGTCCAATGCTGGCCAGAATATTTTCAAAGTCTGACGCCTGGCCGAAAATTTTCAAAGTCCCATGCTGGCCAGAATTTTTTCTAAGTCTGACGCCTACCTGAAATATTTCAAAGTCCCATGCTGGCCAGAATTTTTTCTAAGTCTGACGCCTGGCCGAAAATTTTCAAAGTCCCATGCTGGCCAGAATTTTTTCAAAGTCTGACGCCTGGCCGAAAATTTTCAAAGTCCCATGCTGGCCAGAATTTTTTCTAAGTCTGACGCCTACCTGAAATATTTCAAAGTCCCATGCTGGCCAGAATTTTTTCAAAGTCTGTTGCCTGGCCGAAAATTTTCAAAGTCCCATGCTGGCCAGAGTTTTTTCAAAGTCTGACGCCTGGCCGAAAATTTCAAAGTCAGACGCCTACCTGAAATATTTCAAAGTCCCATGCTGGCCAGAGTTTTTTCAAAGTCTGACGCCTGGCCGAAAATTTCTAAGTCTGACGCCTACCTGAAATATTTCAAAGTCCCATGCTGGCCAGAATTTTTTCAAAGTCCCATGCTGGCCAGAGTTTTTTCAAAGTCTGACGCCTGGCCGAAAATTTTCAAAGTCCCATGCTGGCCAGAATTTTTTCAAAGTCCCATGCTGGCCAGAAATTTTTCAAAGTCTCATGCCTGCCTGAAATATTTCAAAGTCCCATGCTGGCCAGAATTTTTTCTAAGTCTTACGCCTGGCCGAAAATTTTCAAAGTCCCATGCTGGCCAGAATTTTTTCAAAGTCCCATGCAGGCCAGAATTTTTTCTAAGTCTGACTCCTGGCTGAAAATTTTCAAAGTCCCATGCAGGCCAGAATTTTTTCTAAGTCTTACGCCTGGCCGAAAATTTTCAAAGTCCCATGCTGGCCAGAAATTTTTCAAAGTCTCACGCCTGCCTGAAATATTTCAAAGTCCCATGCTGGCCAGAATTTTTTCTAAGTCCGACGGCTGGCTGAAAATTTTCAAAGTCCCATGCTAGCCAGAATTTTTTCAAAGTCCCATGCTGGCCAGAAATTTTTCAAAGTCTGACGGCTAGCCGAAAATTTTCAAAGTCCCATGCTAGCCAGAATTTTTTCAAAGTCCCATGCTGGCCAGAAGTCTGACGCCTGGCCGAAAATTTTCAAAGTCTGACGCCTACCTGAAATATTTCAAAGACCCATGCTGGCCAGAATTTTTTCTAAGTCCGACGCCTGGCTGAAAATTTTCAAAGTCCCATGCTGGCCAGAATTTTTTCTAAGTCTGACGCCTACCTGAAATATTTCAAAGTCCCATGCTGGCCAGAATTTTTTCTAAGTCTTACGCCTGGCCGAAAATTTTCAAAGTCCCATGCTGGCCAGAATTTTTTCAAAGTCTGACGCCTGGCCGAAAATTTTCAAAGTCCCATGCTGGCCAGAATTTTTTCTAAGTCTGACGCCTACCTGAAATATGTCAAAGTCCCATGCTGGCCAGAATTTTTTCTAAGTCTGACGCCTACCTGAAATATTTCAAAGTCCCATGCTGGCCAGAATTTTTTCTAAGTCTGACGCCTACCTGAAATATTTCAAAGTCCCATGCTAGCCAGAATTTTTTCAAAGTCCCATGCTGGCCAGAAATTTTTCAAAGTCTGACGGCTAGCCGAAAATTTTCAAAGTCCCATGCTGGCCAGAATTTTTTCTAAGTCTGACGCCTACCTGAAATATTTCAAAGTCCCATGCTAGCCAGAATTTTTTCAAAGTCCCATGCTGGCCAGAATTTTTTCTAAGTCTGACGCCTACCGGAAATATTTCAAAGTCCCATGCTAGCCAGAATTTTTTCAAAGTCCAATGCTGGCCAGAATATTTTCAAAGTCTGACGCCTGGCCGAAAATTTTCAAAGTCCCATGCTGGCCAGAATTTTTTCTAAGTCTGACGCCTACCTGAAATATTTCAAAGTCCCATGCTGGCCAGAATTTTTTCTAAGTCTGACGCCTGGCCGAAAATTTTCAAAGTCCCATGCTGGCCAGAATTTTTTCAAAGTCTGACGCCTGGCCGAAAATTTTCAAAGTCCCATGCTGGCCAGAATTTTTTCTAAGTCTGACGCCTACCTGAAATATTTCAAAGTCCCATGCTGGCCAGAATTTTTTCAAAGTCTGTTGCCTGGCCGAAAATTTTCAAAGTCCCATGCTGGCCAGAGTTTTTTCAAAGTCTGACGCCTGGCCGAAAATTTCAAAGTCAGACGCCTACCTGAAATATTTCAAAGTCCCATGCTGGCCAGAGTTTTTTCAAAGTCTGACGCCTGGCCGAAAATTTCTAAGTCTGACGCCTACCTGAAATATTTCAAAGTCCCATGCTGGCCAGAATTTTTTCAAAGTCCCATGCTGGCCAGAGTTTTTTCAAAGTCTGACGCCTGGCCGAAAATTTTCAAAGTCCCATGCTGGCCAGAATTTTTTCAAAGTCCCATGCTGGCCAGAAATTTTTCAAAGTCTCATGCCTGCCTGAAATATTTCAAAGTCCCATGCTGGCCAGAATTTTTTCTAAGTCTTACGCCTGGCCGAAAATTTTCAAAGTCCCATGCTGGCCAGAAATTTTTCAAAGTCCCATGCTGGCCAGAAATTTTTCAAAGTCTCACGCCTGCCTGAAATATTTCAAAGTCCCATGCTGGCCAGAATTTTTTCTAAGTCCGACGGCTGGCTGAAAATTTTCAAAGTCCCATGCTAGCCAGAATTTTTTCAAAGTCCCATGCTGGCCAGAAATTTTTCAAAGTCTGACGGCTAGCCGAAAATTTTCAAAGTCCCATGCTAGCCAGAATTTTTTCAAAGTCCCATGCTGGCCAGAAGTCTGACGCCTGGCCGAAAATTTTCAAAGTCTGACGCCTACCTGAAATATTTCAAAGACCCATGCTGGCCAGAATTTTTTCTAAGTCCGACGCCTGGCTGAAAATTTTCAAAGTCCCATGCTGGCCAGAATTTTTTCTAAGTCTGACGCCTACCTGAAATATTTCAAAGTCCCATGCTGGCCAGAATTTTTTCTAAGTCTTACGCCTGGCCGAAAATTTTCAAAGTCCCATGCTGGCCAGAATTTTTTCAAAGTCTGACGCCTGGCCGAAAATTTTCAAAGTCCCATGCTGGCCAGAATTTTTTCTAAGTCTGACGCCTACCTGAAATATGTCAAAGTCCCATGCTGGCCAGAATTTTTTCTAAGTCTGACGCCTACCTGAAATATTTCAAAGTCCCATGCTGGCCAGAATTTTTTCTAAGTCTTACGCCTGGCCGAAAATTTTCAAAGTCCCATGCTGGCCAGAATTTTTTCTAAGTCTGACGCCTACCTGAAATATTTCAAAGTCCCATGCTGGCCAGAATTTTTTCAAAGTCTGACGCCTGGCCGAAAATGTTCAAAGTCCCATGCTGGCCAGAATTTTTTCTAAGTCTGACGCCTACCTGAAATATTTCAGTCCCATGCTGGCCAGAATTTTTTCTAAGTCTGTTGCCTGGCTGAAAATTTTCAAAGTCCCATGCTAGCCAGAATTTTTTCAAAGTCCCATGCTGGCCAGAATTTTTTCAAAGTCTGACGCCTGGCCGAAAATTTTCAAAGTCCCATGCTGGCCAGAATTTTTTCTAAGTCTGACGCCTACCTGAAATATTTCAAAGTCCCATGCTGGCCAGAATTTTTTCTAAGTCTGACGCCTACCTGAAATATTTCAAAGTCCCATGCTGGCCAGAATTTTTTCTAAGTCCCATGCTGGCCAGAAATTTTTCAAAGTCTCACGCCTGCCTGAAATATTTCAAAGTCCCATGCTGGCCAGAATTTTTTCTAAGTCCGACGGCTGGCTGAAAATTTTCAAAGTCCCATGCTAGCCAGAATTTTTTCAAAGTCCCATGCTGGCCAGAAATTTTTCAAAGTCTGACGGCTAGCCGAAAATTTTCAAAGTCCCATGCTAGCCAGAATTTTTTCAAAGTCCCATGCTGGCCAGAAGTCTGACGCCTGGCCGAAAATTTTCAAAGTCTGACGCCTACCTGAAATATTTCAAAGACCCATGCTGGCCAGAATTTTTTCTAAGTCCGACGCCTGGCTGAAAATTTTCAAAGTCCCATGCTAGCCAGAATTTTTTCAAAGTCCCATGCTGGCCAGAATTTTTTCAAAGTCTGACGCCTGGCCGAAAATTTTCAAAGTCCCATGCTGGCCAGAATTTTTTCTAAGTCTGACGCCTACCTGAAATATTTCAAAGTCCCATGCTGGCCAGAATTTTTTCTAAGTCTTACGCCTGGCCGAAAATTTTCAAAGTCCCATGCTGGCCAGAATTTTTTCTAAGTCTGACGCCTACCTGAAATATTTCAAAGTCCCATGCTGGCCAGAATTTTTTCTAAGTCTTACGCCTGGCCGAAAATTTTCAAAGTCCCATGCTGGCCAGAATTTTTTCTAAGTCTGACGCCTACCTGAAATATTTCAAAGTCCCATGCTGGCCAGAATTTTTTCAAAGTCTGACGCCTGGCCGAAAATGTTCAAAGTCCCATGCTGGCCAGAATTTTTTCTAAGTCTGACGCCTACCTGAAATATTTCAGTCCCATGCTGGCCAGAATTTTTTCTAAGTCTGTTGCCTGGCTGAAAATTTTCAAAGTCCCATGCTAGCCAGAATTTTTTCAAAGTCCCATGCTGGCCAGAATTTTTTCAAAGTCTGACGCCTGGCCGAAAATTTTCAAAGTCCCATGCTGGCCAGAATTTTTTCTAAGTCTGACGCCTACCTGAAATATTTCAAAGTCCCATGCTGGCCAGAATTTTTTCTAAGTCTGACGCCTACCTGAAATATTTCAAAGTCCCATGCTGGCCAGAATTTTTTCTAAGTCCGACGGCTGGCTGAAAATTTTCAAAGTCCCATGCTGGCCAGAATTTTTTCTAAGTCTTACGCCTGGCCGAAAATTTTCAAAGTCCCATGCTGGCCAGAATTTTTTCTAAGTCTGACGCCTACCTGAAATATTTCAAAGTCCCATGCTGGCCAGAATTTTTTCAAAGTCTGACGCCTGGCCGAAAATTTTCAAAGTCCCATGCTAGCCAGAATTTTTTCAAAGTCCCATGCTGGCCAGAATTATTTTCTAAGTCTGATGCCTGGCCGAAAATTTTCAAAGTCCCATGCTGGCCAGAATTTTTTCTAAGTCTGTTGCCTGGCCGAAAATTTTCAAAGTCTGACGCCTGGCCGAAAATTTTCAAAGTCCCATGCTGGCCAGAATTTTTTCTAAGTCCGAAGCCTACCTGAAATATTTCAAAGTCCCATGCTGGCCAGAATTTTTTCTGATGCCTGGCCGAAAATTTTCAAAGTCCCATGCTAGCCAGAAATTTTTCAAAGTCTCACGCCTGCCTGAAATATTTCAAAGTCCCATGCTGGCCAGAATTTTTTCTAAGTCCGACGGCTGGCTGAAAATTTTCAAAGTCCCATGCTAGCCAGAATTTTTTCAAAGTCCCATGCTGGCCAGAAATTTTTCAAAGTCTGACGGCTAGCCGAAAATTTTCAAAGTCCCATGCTAGCCAGAATTTTTTCAAAGTCCCATGCTGGCCAGAAATTTTTCAAAGTCTCACGCCTGCCTGAAATATTTCAAAGTCCCATGCTGGCCAGAATTTTTTCTAAGTCCGACGGCTGGCTGAAAATTTTCAAAGTCCCATGCTAGCCAGAATTTTTTCAAAGTCCCATGCTGGCCAGAAATTTTTCAAAGTCTCACGCCTGCCTGAAATATTTCAAAGTCCCATGCTGGCCAGAATTTTTTCTAAGTCCGACGCCTGGCCGAAAATTTTCAAAGTCTGACGCCTACCTGAAATATTTCAAAGACCCATGCTGGCCAGAATTTTTTCTAAGTCCGACGCCTGGCTGAAAATTTTCAAAGTCCCATGCTAGCCAGAATTTTTTCAAAGTCCCATGCTGGCCAGAATTTTTTCAAAGTCTGACGCCGGGCCGAAAATTTTCAAAGTCCCATGCTGGCCAGAATTTTTTCTAAGTCTGACGCCTACCTGAAATATTTCAAAGTCCCATGCTGGCCAGAGTTTTTTCAAAGTCTGACGCCTGGCCGAAAATTTCAAAGTCAGACGCCTACCTGAAATATTTCAAAGTCCCATGCTGGCCAGAGTTTTTTCTAAGACTGTTGCCTGGCTGAAAATTTTCAAAGTCCCATGCTGGCCAGAATTTTTTCTAAGTCTGACGCCTACCTGAAATATTTCAAAGTCCCATGCTGGCCAGAATTTTTTCTAAGTCTGACGCCTACCTGAAATATTTCAAAGTCCCATGCTGGCCAGAATTTTTTCTAAGTCTGACGCCTGGCCGAAAATTTTCAAAGTCCCATGCTGGCCAGAATTTTTTCTAAGTCTGACACCTACCGGAAATATTTCAAAGTCCCATGCTGGCCAGAATTTTTTCTAAGTCTGTTGCTTGGCTGAAAATTTTCAAAGTCCCATGCTAGCCAGAATTTTTTCAAAGTCCCATGCTGGCCAGAATTTTTTCAAAGTCTGACGCCTGGCCGAAAATTTTCAAAGTCCCATGCTGGCCAGAATTTTTTCTAAGTCTGACGCCTACCTGAAATATTTCAAAGTCCCATGCTGGCCAGAATTTTTTCTAAGTCTTACGCCTGGCCGAAAATTTTCAAAGTCCCATGCTGGCCAGAATTTTTTCTAAGTCTGACGCCTACCTGAAATATTTCAAAGTCCCATGCTGGCCAGAATTTTTTCAAAGTCTGACGCCTGGCCGAAAATTTTCAAAGTCCCATGCTGGCCAGAATTTTTTCTAAGTCTGACGCCTACCTGAAATATTTCAAAGTCCCATGCTGGCCAGAATTTTTTCTAAGTCTGATGCCTGGCTGAAAATGTTCAAAGTCCCATGCTGGCCAGAATTATTTTCTAAGTCTGATGCCTGGCCGAAAATTTTCAAAGTCCCATGCTGGCCAGAATTTTTTCTAAGTCTGTTGCCTGGCCGAAAATTTTCAAAGTTCCATGCTGGCCAGAGTTTTTTCTAAGTCCGAAGCCTACCTGAAATATTTCAAAGTCCCATGCTGGCCAGAATTTTTTCTGATGCCTGGCCGAAAATTTTCAAAGTCCCATGCTAGCCAGAATTTTTTCAAAGTCTGACGCCCTGCCGAAAATCTTCAAAGTCCCATGCTGGCCAGAATTTTTTCAAAGTCCCATGCTGGCCAGAAATTTTTCAGTCTCACGCCTGCCTGAAATATTTCAAAGTCCCATGCTGGCCAGAATTTTTTCTAAGTCCGACGGCTGGCTGAAAATTTTCAAAGTCCCATGCTAGCCAGAATTTTTTCAAAGTCCCATGCTGGCCAGAAATTTTTCAAAGTCTGACGGCTAGCCGAAAATTTTCAAAGTCCCATGCTAGCCAGAATTTTTTCAAAGTCCCATGCTGGCCAGAATTTTTTCAAAGTCCCATGCTGGCCAGAGTTTTTTCAAAGTCTGACGCCTGGCCGAAAATTTTCAAAGTCCCATGCTGGCCAGAATTTTTTCTAAGTCTGACGCCTACCTGAAATATTTCAAAGTCCCATGCTGGCCAGAATTTTTTCTAAGTCTTACGCCTGGCCGAAAATTTTCAAAGTCCCATGCTGGCCAGAATTTTTTCTAAGTCTGACGCCTACCTGAAATATTTCAAAGTCCCATGCTGGCCAGAATTTTTTCTAAGTCTTACGCCTGGCCGAAAATTTTCAAAGTCTGACGCCTACCTGAAATATTTCAAAGACCCATGCTGGCCAGAATTTTTTCTAAGTCCGACGCCTGGCTGAAAATTTTCAAAGTCCCATGCTGGCCAGAATTTTTTCAAAGTCTGACGCCGGGCCGAAAATTTTCAAAGTCAGACGCCTACCTGAAATATTTCAAAGTCCCATGCTGGCCAGAGTTTTTTCAAAGTCTGACGCCTGGCCGAAAATTTCTAAGTCTGACGCCTACCTGAAATATTTCAAAGTCCCATGCTGGCCAGAATTTTTTCTAAGTCCGACGGCTGGCTGAAAATTTTCAAAGTCCCATGCTAGCCAGAATTTTTTCAAAGTCCCATGCTGGCCAGAGTTTTTTCAAAGTCTGACGCCTGGCCGAAAATTTCAGTCAGACGCCTACCTGAAATATTTCAAAGTCCCATGCTGGCCAGAGTTTTTTCTAAGTCCGACGGCTGGCTGAAAATTTTCAAAGTCCCATGCTAGCCAGAATTTTTTCAAAGTCCCATGCTGGCCAGAAATTTTTCAAAGTCTGACGGCTAGCCGAAAATTTTCAAAGTCCCATGCTAGCCAGAATTTTTTCAAAGTCCCATGCTGGCCAGAAGTCTGACGCCTGGCCGAAAATTTTCAAAGTCTGACGCCTACCTGAAATATTTCAAAGACCCATGCTGGCCAGAATTTTTTCTAAGTCTTACGCCTGGCCGAAATATTTCAAAGTCCCATGCTGGCCAGAATTTTTTCTAAGTCTTACGCCTGGCCGAAAATTTTCAAAGTCTGACGCCTACCTGAAATATTTCAAAGACCCATGCTGGCCAGAATTTTTTCAAAGTCCCATGCTGGCCAGAGTTTTTTCAAAGTCCCATGCTGGCCAGAAATTTTTCAAAGTCTCACGCCTGCCTGAAATATTTCAAAGTCCCATGCTGGCCAGAATTTTTTCTAAGTCCCATGCTGGCCAGAAATTTTTCAAAGTCTGACGCCTACCTGAAATATTTCAAAGTCCCATGCTGGCCAGAATTTTTTCTAAGTCTGACGCCTGGCCGAAAATTTTCAAAGTCCCATGCTGGCCAGAATTTTTTCTAAGTCTGATGCTGGCCAGAATTTTTTCAAAGTCCCATGCTGGCCAGAATTTTTTCAAAGTCCCATGCTGTCCAGAATTTTTTCTAAGTCTGACGCCTGGCCGAAAATTTTCAAAGTCCCATGCAGGCCAGAATTTTTTCTAAGTCTGACTCCTTGCCGAAAATTTTCAAAGTCCCATGCTGGCCAGAATTTTTTCTAAGTCTGGCGCCTGGCTGAAAATTTTCAAAGTCCCATGCTGGCCAGAATTTTTTCTAAGTCTGACGCCTGCCTGAAATATTTCAAAGTCCCATGCTGGCCAGAATTTTTTCTAAGTCCCATGCTGGCCAGAATTTTTTCAAAGTCCCATGCTGGCCAGAATTTTTTCAAAGTCCCATGCTGTCCAGAATTTTTTCTAAGTCTGACGCCTGGCCGAAAATTTTCAAAGTCCCATGCAGGCCAGAATTTTTTCTAAGTCTGACTCCTTGCCGAAAATTTTCAAAGTCCCATGCTGGCCAGAATTTTTTCTAAGTCTGGCGCCTGGCTGAAAATTTTCAAAGTCCCATGCTGGCCAGAATTTTTTCTAAGTCTGACGCCTGCCTGAAATATTTCAAAGTCCCATGCAGGCCAGAATTTTTTCTAAGTCTGACGCCTGGCCGAAAATTTTCAAAGTCCCATGCTGGCCAGAATTTTTTCTAAGTCCCATGCTGGCCAGAATTTTTTCTAAGTCTGATGCCTGGCTGAAAATTTTCAAAGTCCCATGCTGGCCAGAATTTTTTCTAAGTCTGATGCCTGGCCGAAAATTTTCAAAGTCCCATGCTGTCCAGAATTTTTTCAAAGTCCCATGCTGGCCAGAATTTTTTCTAAGTCTGATGCCTGGCTGAAAATTTACAGTCCCATGCTGGCCAGAATTTTTTCAAAGTCCCATGCTGGCCAGAATTTTTTCAAAGTCCCATGCTGGCCAGAATTTTTTCTAAGTCTGACGCCTGCCTGAAATATTTCAAAGTCCCATGCAGGCCAGAATTTTTTCTAAGTCTGACGCCTGGCCGAAAATTTTCAAAGTCCCATGCTGGCCAGAATTTTTTCTAAGTCCCATGCTGGCCAGAATTTTTTCTAAGTCTGATGCCTGGCTGAAAATGTTCAAAGTCCCATGCTGGCCAGAATTTTTTCTAAGTCTGATGCCTGCCTGAAATATTTCAAAGTCCCATGCAGGCCAGAATTTTTTCTAAGTCTGACGCCTGGCCGAAAATTTTCAAAGTCCCATGCAGGCCAGAATTTTTTCTAAGTCTGGCGCCTGGCTGAAAATTTTCTAAGTCCCGTGCTGGCCAGAATTTTTTCTAAGTCTGATGCCTGGCTGAAAATTTTCAAAGTCCCATGCTGGCCAGAATTTTTTCTAAGTCTGATGCCTGGCCGAAAATTTTCAAAGTCCCATGCTGTCCAGAATTTTTTCAAAGTCCCATGCTGGCCAGAATTTTTTCTAAGTCTGATGCCTGGCTGAAAATTTACAGTCCCATGCTGGCCAGAATTTTTTCAAAGTCCCATGCTGGCCAGAATTTTTTCAAAGTCCCATGCTGGCCAGAATTTTTTCTAAGTCTGACGCCTGCCTGAAATATTTCAAAGTCCCATTCAGGCCAGAATTTTTTCTAAGTCTGACGCCTGGCCGAAAATTTTCAAAGTCCCATGCTGGCCAGAATTTTTTCTAAGTCCCATGCTGCCCAGAATTTTTTCTAAGTCTGACGCCTGGCCGAAAATTTTCAAAGTCCCATGCTGGCCAGAATTTTTTCTAAGTCCCATGCTGGCCAGAATTTTTTCTAAGTCTGATGCCTGGCTGAAAATGTTCAAAGTCCCATGCTGGCCAGAATTTTTTCTAAGTCCCATGCTGGCCAGAATTTTTTCTAAGTCTGATGCCTGGCTGAAAATGTTCAAAGTCCCATGCTGGCCAGAATTTTTTCTAAGTCTGATGCCTGGCCGAAAATTTTCAAAGTCCCATGCAGGCCAGAATTTTTTCTAAGTCTGACTCCTGGCCGAAAATTTTCAAAGTCCCATGCTGGCCAGAATTTTTTCAAAGTCCCATGCTGGCCAGAATTTTTTCTAAGTCCCATGCTGGCCAGAATTTTTTCTAAGTCTGATGCCTGGCCGAAAATTTTCAAAGTCCCATGCTGGCCAGAATTTTTTCAAAGTCCCATGCAGGCCAGAATTTTTTCTAAGTCTGACTCCTGGCCGAAAATTTTCAAAGTCCCATGCTGGCCAGAATTTTTTCTAAGTCTGGCGCCTGGCTGAAAATTTTCAAAGTCCCATGCTGGCCAGAATTTTTTCTAAGTCTGACGCCTGCCTGAAATATTTCAAAGTCCCATGCAGGCCAGAATTTTTTCTAAGTCTGACGCCTGGCCGAAAATTTTCAAAGTCCCATGCTGGCCAGAATTTTTTCTAAGTCCCATGCTGGCCAGAATTTTTTCTAAGTCTGATGCCTGGCCGAAAATTTTCAAAGTCCCATGCTGTCCAGAATTTTTTCAAAGTCCCATGCTGGCCAGAATTTTTTCTAAGTCTGATGCCTGGCTGAAATATTTCAAAGTCCCATGCAGGCCAGAATTTTTTCTAAGTCTGACGCCTGGCCGAAAATTTTCAAAGTCCCATGCTGGCCAGAATTTTTTCTAAGTCCCATGCTGGCCAGAATTTTTTCTAAGTCTGATGCCTGGCTGAAAATGTTCAAAGTCCCATGCTGGCCAGAATTTTTTCTAAGTCTGATGCCTGGCCGAAAATTTTCAAAGTCCCATGCAGGCCAGAATTTTTTCTAAGTCTGACTCCTGGCCGAAAATTTTCAAAGTCCCATGCTGGCCAGAATTTTTTCAAAGTCCCATGCTGGCCAGAATTTTTTCTAAGTCCCATGCTGGCCAGAATTTTTTCTAAGTCTGATGCCTGGCCGAAAATTTTCAAAGTCCCATGCTGGCCAGAATTTTTTCAAAGTCCCATGCTGGCCAGAATTTTTTCAAAGTCTGACGCCTGCCTGAAATATTTCAAAGTCCCATGCTGGCCAGAATTTTTTCAAAGTCCCATGCAGGCCAGAATTTTTTCTAAGTCTGACGCCTGGCCGAAAATTTTCAAAGTCCCATGGAGGCCAGAATTTTTTCTAAGTCTGACTCCTGGCCGAAAATTTTCAAAGTCCCATGCTGGCCAGAATTTTTTCTAAGTCTGACGCCTGGCCGAAAATTTTCAAAGTCCCATGCAGGCCAGAATTTTTTCTAAGTCTGACGCCTGGCCGAAAATTTTCAAAGTCCCATGCTGTCCAGAATTTTTTCAAAGTCCCATGCTGGCCAGAATATTTTCTAAGTCTGACGCCTGCCTGAAATATTTTAAAGTCCCATGCAGGCCAGAATTTTTTCTAAGTCCCATGCTGGCCAGAATTTTTTCTAAGTCCCATGCTGGCCAGAATTTTTTCTAAGTCTGATGCCTGGCCGAAAATTTTCAAAGTCCCATGCTGTCCAGAATTTTTTCAAAGTCCCATGCAGGCCAGAATTTTTTCTAAGTCTGATGCCTGGCTGAAAATTTTCAAAGTCCCATGCTAGCCAGAATTTTTTTCAAAGTCTGACGCCTGGCCGAAAATTTTCAAAGTCCCATGCTGGCCAGAATTTTTTCAAAGTCTGACGCCTGGCCGAAAATTTTCAAAGTCCCACGCCTGTCTGAAAATTTTCAAAGTCCCACACTTGTCTGAAAATTTTCAAAGTCTGACGCAGGCACAAACGTTTTGAAAGGCTGGCGCCTCTCCGAAAATTTTCAAAGTCCCACGCCTGTCTGACAATTTTCAAAGTCCCATGCTGGCCAGAATTTTTTCTAAGTCCCATGCTGGCCAGAATTTTTTCTAAGTCTGACGCTTGGCTGAAAATTTTCAAAGTCCCATGCTGGCCAGAATTTTTTCAAAGTCTGATGCCTGGCTGAAAATTTTCAAAGTCCCATGCTGGCCAGAATTTTTTCTAAATCCCATGCTGGCCAGAATTTTTTTCAAAGTCTGACGCCTGGCCGAAAATTTTCAAAGTCTCACGCCTGCCTGAAATATTTCAAAGTCCCATGCTGGCCAGATTTTTTTCTAAGTCTGACGCCTACCTGAAATATTTCAAAGTCCCATGCTGGCCAGAATTTTTTCTAAGACCCATGCTGGCCAGAATTTTTTCTAAGTCCGACGCCTGGCTGAAAATTTTCAAAGTCCCATGCTGGCCAGAATTTTTTCTAAGACCCATGCTGGGCAGAATTTTTTCAAAGTCTGACGCCTGGCCGAAAATTATCAAAGTCCCATGGTGGCCAGAATTTTTTCTAAGTCTGACGCCTACCTGAAATTATCAAAGTCCCATGCTGGCCAGAATTTTTTTCAAAGTTTGACGCTTGGCCGAAAATTTTCAAAGTCTGACGCCTACCTGAAATTATCAAAGTCCCATGCTGGCCAGAATTATTTTCAAAGTCCGATGCCTGGCCGAAAATTTTCAAAGTCCCATGCTGGCCAGAATTTTTTTCAAAGTCTGATGCCTGGCCGAAAATTTTCAAAGTCCCATGCTGGCCAGAATTATTTTCTAAGTCTCACGCCTGCCTGAAATATTTCAAAGTCCCATGCTGGCCAGAATTTTTTCAAAGTCTGACGCCTGGCCGAAAATTTTCAAAGTCCCATGCTGGCCAGAATTTTTTCTAAGTCCGACCCCTGGCTAGAATTTTTTCTAAGTCTGATGCCTGGCCGAAAATTTTCAAAGTCCCATGCTGGCCAGAATTTTTTCTAAGACCCATGCTGGGCAGAATTTTTTCAAAGTCTGACGCCTGGCCGAAAATTATCAAAGTCCCATGGTGGCCAGAATTTTTTCTAAGTCTGACGCCTACCTGAAATTATCAAAGTCCCATGCTGGCCAGAATTTTTTTCAAAGTTTGACGCTTGGCCGAAAATTTTCAAAGTCTGACACCTACCTGAAATATTTCAAAGTCCCATGCTGGCCAGAATTTTTTCAAAGTCTGACGCCTGGCCGAAAATTTTCAAAGTCCCATGCTGGCCAGAATTTTTTCTAAGTCCGACCCCTGGCTGAAAATTCTCAAAGTCCCATGCTGGCCAGAATTTTTTCTAAGTTTGACGCTTGGCCTAAAATTTTCAAAGTCTGACACCTACCTGAAATATTTCAAAGTCCCATGCTGGCCAGAATTTTTTTCAAAGTCTGACGCCTGGCCGAAAATTTTCAAAGTCTCACACCTGCCTGAAATATTTCAAAGTCCCATGCTCTTCAGAATTTTTTCAAAGTCTGACGCCTGGCCGAAAATTTTCAAAGTCCCATGCTGGCCAGAATTTTTTCTAAGCCTGACGCCTACCTGAAATATTTCAAAGTCCCATGCTGGCCAGAATTTTTTCAAAGTCCCATGCTGGCCAGAATTTTTTCTAAGTCTGATGCCTGGCCGAAAATTTTCAAAGTCCCATGCTGTCCAGAATTTTTTCAAAGTCCCATGCTGGCCAGAATTTTTTCAAAGTCCCATGCTGGCCAGAATTTTTTCAAAGTCTGATGCCTGGCTGAAAATTTTCAAAGTCCCATGCTGGCCAGAATTTTTTCAAAGTCCCATGCTGGCCAGAATTTTTTCTAAGTCCCATGCTGGCCAGAATTTTTTCAAAGTCTGATGCCTGGCTGAAAATTTTCAAAGTCCCATGCTGGCCAGAATTTTTTCAAAGTCCCATGCTGGCCAGAATTTTTTCTAAGTCTGACGCCTGGCCGAAAATTTTCAAAGTCCCATGCAGGCCAGAATTTTTTCTAAGTCTGACTCCTGGCCGAAAATTTTCAAAGTCCCATGCTGGCCAGAATTTTTTCTAAGTCTGACGCCTGGCTGAAAATTTTCAAAGTCCCATGCTGGCCAGAATTTTTTCAAAGTCCCATGCTGGCCAGAATTTTTTCAAAGTCTGAAGCCTGGCCGAAAATTTTCAAAGTCCCATGCTGTCCAGAATTTTTTCAAAGTCCCATGCTGGCCAGAATTTTTTCTAAGTCCCATGCTGGCCAGAATTTTTTCAAAGTCTGACGCCTGCCTGAAATATTTCAAAGTCCCATGCTGTCCAGATTTTTTTCAAAGTCCCATGCTGGCCAGAATTTTTTCTAAGTCTGACGCCTGGCCGAAAATTTTCAAAGTCCCATGCTGGCCAGAATTTTTTCTAAGTCTGAGGCCTGGCCGAAAATTTTCAAAGTCCCATGCTGTCCAGAATTTTTTCAAAGTCCCATGCTGGCCAGAATATTTTCAAAGTCCCATGCTGGCCAGAATTTTTTCTAAGTCTGACGCCTGGCCGAAAATTTTCAAAGTCCCATGCTGTCCAGAATTTTTTCAAAGTCTGACGCCTGCCTGAAATATTTCAAAGTCCCATGCTGTCCAGATTTTTTTCAAAGTCCCATGCTGGCCAGAATTTTTTCTAAGTCTGACGCCTGGCCGAAAATTTTCAAAGTCCCATGCAGGCCAGAATTTTTTCTAAGTCTGACGCCTGGCCGAAAATTTTCAAAGTCCCATGCTGTTCAGAATTTTTTCAAAGTCCCATGCTGGCCAGAATATTTTCTAAGTCCCATGCTGGCAAGAATTTTTTCAAAGTCCCATGCTGGCCAGAATTTTTTCAAAGTCCCATGCTGGCCAGAATTTTTTCTAAGTCTGACGCTTGGCCAAAAATTTTCAAAGTCCCATGCTGTCCAGAATTTTTTCTAAGTCTGATGCCTGGCTGAAAATTTTCAAAGTCCCATGCTGGCCAGAATTTTTTCAAAGTCCCATGCTGGCCAGAATTTTTTCTAAGTCTGATGCCTGCCTGAAATATTTCAAAGTCCCATGCAGGCCAGAATTTTTTCTAAGTCTGACGCCTGGCCGAAAATTTTCAAAGTCCCATGCAGGCCAGAATTTTTTCTAAGTCTGACTCCTGGCCGAAAATTTTCAAAGTCCCATGCTGGCCAGAATTTTTTCTAAGTCTGGCGCCTGGCTGAAAATTTTCAAAGTCCCATGCTGGCCAGAATTTTTTCTAAGTCTGACGCCTGCCTGAAATATTTCAAAGTCCCATGCAGGCCAGAATTTTTTCTAAGTCTGACGCCTGGCCGAAAATTTTCAAAGTCCCATGCTGGCCAGAATTTTTTCTAAGTCCCATGCTGGCCAGAATTTTTTCAAAGTCCCATGTTGGCCAGAATTTTTTCTAAGTCTGATGCCTGGCCGAAAATTTTCAAAGTCCCATGCTGTCCAGAATTTTTTCAAAGTCCCATGCTGGCCAGAATTTTTTCAAAGTCTGATGCCTGGCTGAAAATTTTCAAAGTCCCATGCTGGCCAGAATTTTTTCAAAGTCCCATGCTGGCCAGAATTTTTTCTAAGTCCCATGCTGGCCAGAATTTTTTCAAAGTCTGATGCCTGGCTGAAAATTTTCAAAGTCCCATGCTGGCCAGAATTTTTTCAAAGTCCCATGCTGGCCAGAATTTTTTCTAAGTGTGATGCCTGCCTGAAATATTTCAAAGTCCCATGCAGGCCAGAATTTTTTCTAAGTCTGACGCCTGGCCGAAAATTTTCAAAGTCCCATGCAGGCCAGAATTTTTTCTAAGTCTGACTCCTGGCCGAAAATTTTCAAAGTCCCATGCTGGCCAGAATTTTTTCAAAGTCCCATGCAGGCCAGAATTTTTTCTAAGTCTGACTCCTGGCTGAAAATTTTCAAAGTCCCATGCAGGCCAGAATTTTTTCTAAGTCTGACGCCTGGCCGAAAATTTTCAAAGTCCCATGCTGTCCAGAATTTTTTCTAAGTCTGACGCCTGCCTGAAATATTTCAAAGTCCCATGCTGTCCAGATTTTTTTCAAAGTCCCATGCTGGCCAGAATTTTTTCTAAGTCTGACGCCTGGCCGAAAATTTTCAAAGTCCCATGCAGGCCAGAATTTTTTCTAAGTCTGACGCCTGGCCGAAAATTTTCAAAGTCCCATGCTGGCAAGAATTTTTTCAAAGTCCCATGCTGGCCAGAATTTTTTCAAAGTCCCATGCTGGCCAGAATTTTTTCTAAGTCTGATGCCTGCCTGAAATATTTCAAAGTCCCATGCTGGCCAGAATTTTTTCTAAGTCTGACGCCTGGCCGAAAATGTTCAAAGTCCCATGCTGGCCAGAATTTTTTCTAAGTCTGATGCCTGGCCGAAAATTTTCAAAGTCCCATGCTGTCCAGAATTTTTTCAAAGTCCCATGCTGGCCAGAATTTTTTCTAAGTCTGACGCCTGGCCGAAAATTTTCAAAGTCCCATGCTGGCCAGAATTTTTTCTAAGTCCCATGCTGGCCAGAATTTTTTCTAAGTCTGATGCCTGGCCGAAAATTTTCAAAGTCCCATGCTGTCCAGAATTTTTTCAAAGTCCCATGCTGGCCAGAATTTTTTCAAAGTCCCATGCTGGCCAGAATTTTTTCAAAGTCTGATGCCTGGCTGAAAATTTTCAAAGTCCCATGCTGGCCAGAATTTTTTCAAAGTCCCATGCTGGCCAGAATTTTTTCTAAGTCCCATGCTGGCCAGAATTTTTTCAAAGTCTGATGCCTGGCTGAAAATTTTCAAAGTCCCATGCTGGCCAGAATTTTTTCAAAGTCCCATGCTGGCCAGAATTTTTTCTAAGTCTGACGCCTGGCCGAAAATTTTCAAAGTCCCATGCAGGCCAGAATTTTTTCTAAGTCTGACTCCTGGCCGAAAATTTTCAAAGTCCCATGCTGGCCAGAATTTTTTCAAAGTCCCATGCTGGCCAGAATTTTTTCTAAGTCCCATGCTGGCCAGAATTTTTTCTAAGTCTGACGCTTGGCCAAAAAATTTCAAAGTCCCATGCTGTCCAGAATTTTTTCTAAGTCTGATGCCTGGCTGAAAATTTTCAAAGTCCCATGCTGGCCCGAATTTTTTCAAAGTCCCATGCTGGCCAGAATTTTTTCAAAGTCTGAAGCCTGGCCGAAAATTTTCAAAGTCCCATGCTGTCCAGAATTTTTTCAAAGTCCCATGCTGGCCAGAATTTTTTCTAAGTCCCATGCTGGCCAGAATTTTTTCAAAGTCTGACGCCTGCCTGAAATATTTCAAAGTCCCATGCTGTCCAGATTTTTTTCAAAGTCCCATGCTGGCCAGAATTTTTTCTAAGTCTGACGCCTGGCCGAAAATTTTCAAAGTCCCATGCTGGCCAGAATTTTTTCTAAGTCTGAGGCCTGGCCGAAAATTTTCAAAGTCCCATGCTGTCCAGAATTTTTTCAAAGTCCCATGCTGGCCAGAATATTTTCAAAGTCCCATGCTGGCCAGAATTTTTTCTAAGTCTGACGCCTGGCCGAAAATTTTCAAAGTCCCATGCTGTCCAGAATTTTTTCAAAGTCTGACGCCTGCCTGAAATATTTCAAAGTCCCATGCTGTCCAGATTTTTTTCAAAGTCCCATGCTGGCCAGAATTTTTTCTAAGTCTGACGCCTGGCCGAAAATTTTCAAAGTCCCATGCAGGCCAGAATTTTTTCTAAGTCTGACGCCTGGCCGAAAATTTTCAAAGTCCCATGCTGTTCAGAATTTTTTCAAAGTCCCATGCTGGCCAGAATATTTTCTAAGTCCCATGCTGGCAAGAATTTTTTCAAAGTCCCATGCTGGCCAGAATTTTTTCAAAGTCCCATGCTGGCCAGAATTTTTTCTAAGTCTGACGCTTGGCCAAAAATTTTCAAAGTCCCATGCTGTCCAGAATTTTTTCTAAGTCTGATGCCTGGCTGAAAATTTTCAAAGTCCCATGCTGGCCAGAATTTTTTCAAAGTCCCATGCTGGCCAGAATTTTTTCTAAGTCTGATGCCTGCCTGAAATATTTCAAAGTCCCATGCAGGCCAGAATTTTTTCTAAGTCTGACGCCTGGCCGAAAATTTTCAAAGTCCCATGCAGGCCAGAATTTTTTCTAAGTCTGACTCCTGGCCGAAAATTTTCAAAGTCCCATGCTGGCCAGAATTTTTTCTAAGTCTGGCGCCTGGCTGAAAATTTTCAAAGTCCCATGCTGGCCAGAATTTTTTCTAAGTCTGACGCCTGCCTGAAATATTTCAAAGTCCCATGCAGGCCAGAATTTTTTCTAAGTCCCATGCTGGCCAGAATTTTTTCAAAGTCCCATGCTGGCCAGAATTTTTTCTAAGTCTGATGCCTGGCCGAAAATTTTCAAAGTCCCATGCTGTCCAGAATTTTTTCAAAGTCCCATGCTGGCCAGAATTTTTTCAAAGTCTGATGCCTGGCTGAAAATTTTCAAAGTCCCATGCTGGCCAGAATTTTTTCAAAGTCCCATGCTGGCCAGAATTTTTTCTAAGTCCCATGCTGGCCAGAATTTTTTCAAAGTCTGATGCCTGGCTGAAAATTTTCAAAGTCCCATGCTGGCCAGAATTTTTTCAAAGTCCCATGCTGGCCAGAATTTTTTCTAAGTGTGATGCCTGCCTGAAATATTTCAAAGTCCCATGCAGGCCAGAATTTTTTCTAAGTCTGACGCCTGGCCGAAAATTTTCAAAGTCCCATGCAGGCCAGAATTTTTTCTAAGTCTGACTCCTGGCCGAAAATTTTCAAAGTCCCATGCTGGCCAGAATTTTTTCAAAGTCCCATGCAGGCCAGAATTTTTTCTAAGTCTGACTCCTGGCTGAAAATTTTCAAAGTCCCATGCAGGCCAGAATTTTTTCTAAGTCTGACGCCTGGCCGAAAATTTTCAAAGTCCCATGCTGTCCAGAATTTTTTCTAAGTCTGACGCCTGCCTGAAATATTTCAAAGTCCCATGCTGTCCAGATTTTTTTCAAAGTCCCATGCTGGCCAGAATTTTTTCTAAGTCTGACGCCTGGCCGAAAATTTTCAAAGTCCCATGCAGGCCAGAATTTTTTCTAAGTCTGACGCCTGGCCGAAAATTTTCAAAGTCCCATGCTGGCAAGAATTTTTTCAAAGTCCCATGCTGGCCAGAATTTTTTCAAAGTCCCATGCTGGCCAGAATTTTTTCTAAGTCTGATGCCTGCCTGAAATATTTCAAAGTCCCATGCAGGCCAGAATTTTTTCTAAGTCTGACGCCTGGCCGAAAATTTTCAAAGTCCCATGCTGGCCAGAATTTTTTCTAAGTCTGATGCCTGGCCGAAAATTTTCAAAGTCCCATGCTGTCCAGAATTTTTTCAAAGTCCCATGCTGGCCAGAATTTTTTCTAAGTCTGATGCCTGGCTGAAATATTTCAAAGTCCCATGCAGGCCAGAATTTTTTCTAAGTCTGACGCCTGGCCGAAAATTTTCAAAGTCCCATGCTGGCCAGAATTTTTTCTAAGTCCCATGCTGGCCAGAATTTTTTCTAAGTCTGATGCCTGGCTGAAAATGTTCAAAGTCCCATGCTGGCCAGAATTTTTTCTAAGTCTGATGCCTGGCCGAAAATTTTCAAAGTCCCATGCAGGCCAGAATTTTTTCTAAGTCTGACTCCTGGCCGAAAATTTTCAAAGTCCCATGCTGGCCAGAATTTTTTCAAAGTCCCATGCTGGCCAGAATTTTTTCTAAGTCCCATGCTGGCCAGAATTTTTTCTAAGTCTGATGCCTGGCCGAAAATTTTCAAAGTCCCATGCTGGCCAGAATTTTTTCAAAGTCCCATGCTGGCCAGAATTTTTTCAAAGTCTGACGCCTGCCTGAAATATTTCAAAGTCCCATGCTGGCCAGAATTTTTTCAAAGTCCCATGCAGGCCAGAATTTTTTCTAAGTCTGACGCCTGGCCGAAAATTTTCAAAGTCCCATGGAGGCCAGAATTTTTTCTAAGTCTGACTCTTGGCCAAAAAATTTCAAAGTCCCATGCTGTCCAGAATTTTTTCTAAGTCTGATGCCTGGCTGAAAATTTTCAAAGTCCCATGCTGGCCCGAATTTTTTCAAAGTCCCATGCTGGCCAGAATTTTTTCAAAGTCTGAAGCCTGGCCGAAAATTTTCAAAGTCCCATGCTGTCCAGAATTTTTTCAAAGTCCCATGCTGGCCAGAATTTTTTCTAAGTCCCATGCTGGCCAGAATTTTTTCAAAGTCTGACGCCTGCCTGAAATATTTCAAAGTCCCATGCTGTCCAGATTTTTTTCAAAGTCCCATGCTGGCCAGAATTTTTTCTAAGTCTGACGCCTGGCCGAAAATTTTCAAAGTCCCATGCAGGCCAGAATTTTTTCTAAGTCTGAGGCCTGGCCGAAAATTTTCAAAGTCCCATGCTGTCCAGAATTTTTTCAAAGTCCCATGCTGGCCAGAATATTTTCAAAGTCCCATGCTGGCCAGAATTTTTTCTAAGTCTGACGCCTGGCCGAAAATTTTCAAAGTCCCATGCTGTCCAGAATTTTTTCAAAGTCTGACGCCTGCCTGAAATATTTCAAAGTCCCATGCTGTCCAGATTTTTTTCAAAGTCCCATGCTGGCCAGAATTTTTTCAAAGTCTGACGCCTGCCTGAAATATTTCAAAGTCCCATGCTGTCCAGAATTTTTTCAAAGTCCCATGCTGGCCAGAATTTTTTCTAAGTCCCATGCTGGCCAGAATTTTTTCAAAGTCTGACGCCTGCCTGAAATATTTCAAAGTCCC
Organism: Festucalex cinctus; assembly: GCF_051991245.1. Taxonomy (NCBI): domain Eukaryota; kingdom Metazoa; phylum Chordata; class Actinopteri; order Syngnathiformes; family Syngnathidae; genus Festucalex; species Festucalex cinctus. Next base: position 23,187,453 of record NC_135419.1, on the reverse strand, counting down.
ATGCTGTCCAGATTTTTTTCAAAGTCCCATGCTGGCCAGAATTTTTTCTAAGTCTGACGCCTGGCCGAAAATTTTCAAAGTCCCATGCAGGCCAGAATTTTTTCTAAGTCTGAGGCCTGGCCGAAAATTTTCAAAGTCCCATGCTGTCCAGAATTTTTTCAAAGTCCCATGCTGGCCCGAATTTTTTCAAAGTCCCATGCTGGCCAGAATTTTTTCAAAGTCTGAAGCCTGGCCGAAAATTTTCAAAGTCCCATGCTGTCCAGAATTTTTTCAAAGTCCCATGCTGGCCAGAATTTTTTCTAAGTCCCATGCTGGCCAGAATTTTTTCAAAGTCTGACGCCTGCCTGAAATATTTCAAAGTCCCATGCTGTCCAGATTTTTTTCAAAGTCCCATGCTGGCCAGAATTTTTTCTAAGTCTGACGCCTGGCCGAAAATTTTCAAAGTCCCATGCAGGCCAGAATTTTTTCTAAGTCTGAGGCCTGGCCGAAAATTTTCAAAGTCCCATGCTGTCCAGAATTTTTTCAAAGTCCCATGCTGGCCAGAATATTTTCAAAGTCCCATGCTGGCCAGAATTTTTTCTAAGTCTGACGCCTGGCCGAAAATTTTCAAAGTCCCATGCTGTCCAGAATTTTTTCAAAGTCTGACGCCTGCCTGAAATATTTCAAAGTCCCATGCTGTCCAGATTTTTTTCAAAGTCCCATGCTGGCCAGAATTTTTTCTAAGTCTGACGCCTGGCCGAAAATTTTCAAAGTCCCATGCAGGCCAGAATTTTTTCTAAGTCTGACGCCTGGCCGAAAATTTTCAAAGTCCCATGCTGTTCAGAATTTTTTCAAAGTCCCATGCTGGCCAGAATATTTTCTAAGTCCCATGCTGGCAAGAATTTTTTCAAAGTCCCATGCTGGCCAGAATTTTTTCAAAGTCCCATGCTGGCCAGAATTTTTTCTAAGTCTGACGCTTGGCCAAAAATTTTCAAAGTCCCATGCTGTCCAGAATTTTTTCTAAGTCTGATGCCTGGCTGAAAATTTTCAAAGTCCCATGCTGGCCAGAATTTTTTCAAAGTCCCATGCTGGCCAGAATTTTTTCTAAGTCTGATGCCTGCCTGAAATATTTCAAAGTCCCATGCAGGCCAGAATTTTTTCTAAGTCTGACGCCTGGCCGAAAATTTTCAAAGTCCCATGCTGGCCAGAATTTTTTCTAAGTCTGGCGCCTGGCTGAAAATTTTCAAAGTCCCATGCTGGCCAGAATTTTTTCTAAGTCTGACGCCTGCCTGAAATATTTCAAAGTCCCATGCAGGCCAGAATTTTTTCTAAGTCTGACGCCTGGCCGAAAATTTTTAAAGTCCCATGCTGGCCAGAATTTTTTCTAAGTCCCATGCTGGCCAGAATTTTTTCTAAGTCTGATGCCTGGCTGAAAATTTTCAAAGTCCCATGCTGGCCAGAATTTTTTCTAAGTCTGGCGCCTGGCTGAAAATTTTCAAAGTCCCATGCTGGCCAGAATTTTTTCTAAGTCCCATGCTGGCCAGAATTTTTTCAAAGTCCCATGCTGGCCAGAATTTTTTCTAAGTCTGATGCCTGGCCGAAAATTTTCAAAGTCCCATGCTGTCCAGAATTTTTTCAAAGTCCCATGCTGGCCAGAATTTTTTCAAAGTCCCATGCTGGCCAGAATTTTTTCAAAGTCTGATGCCTGGCTGAAAATTTTCAAAGTCCCATGCTGGCCAGAATTTTTTCAAAGTCCCATGCTGGCCAGAATTTTTTCTAAGTCCCATGCTGGCCAGAATTTTTTCAAAGTCTGATGCCTGGCTGAAAATTTTCAAAGTCCCATGCTGGCCAGAATTTTTTCAAAGTCCCATGCTGGCCAGAATTTTTTCTAAGTGTGATGCCTGCCTGAAATATTTCAAAGTCCCATGCAGGCCAGAATTTTTTCTAAGTCTGACGCCTGGCCGAAAATTTTCAAAGTCCCATGCAGGCCAGAATTTTTTCTAAGTCTGACTCCTGGCCGAAAATTTTCAAAGTCCCATGCTGGCCAGAATTTTTTCAAAGTCCCATGCAGGCCAGAATTTTTTCTAAGTCTGACTCCTGGCTGAAAATTTTCAAAGTCCCATGCAGGCCAGAATTTTTTCTAAGTCTGACGCCTGGCCGAAAATTTTCAAAGTCCCATGCAGGCCAGAATTTTTTCTAAGTCTGACGCCTGGCCGAAAATTTTCAAAGTCCCATGCTGGCAAGAATTTTTTCAAAGTCCCATGCTGGCCAGAATTTTTTCAAAGTCCCATGCTGGCCAGAATTTTTTCTAAGTCTGATGCCTGCCTGAAATATTTCAAAGTCCCATGCAGGCCAGAATTTTTTCTAAGTCTGACGCCTGGCCGAAAATTTTCAAAGTCCCATGCTGGCCAGAATTTTTTCTAAGTCTGATGCCTGGCCGAAAATTTTCAAAGTCCCATGCTGTCCAGAATTTTTTCAAAGTCCCATGCTGGCCAGAATTTTTTCTAAGTCTGATGCCTGGCTGAAATATTTCAAAGTCCCATGCAGGCCAGAATTTTTTCTAAGTCTGACGCCTGGCCGAAAATTTTCAAAGTCCCATGCTGGCCAGAATTTTTTCTAAGTCCCATGCTGGCCAGAATTTTTTCTAAGTCTGATGCCTGGCTGAAAATGTTCAAAGTCCCATGCTGGCCAGAATTTTTTCTAAGTCTGATGCCTGGCCGAAAATTTTCAAAGTCCCATGCAGGCCAGAATTTTTTCTAAGTCTGACTCCTGGCCGAAAATTTTCAAAGTCCCATGCTGGCCAGAATTTTTTCAAAGTCCCATGCTGGCCAGAATTTTTTCTAAGTCCCATGCTGGCCAGAATTTTTTCTAAGTCTGATGCCTGGCCGAAAATTTTCAAAGTCCCATGCTGGCCAGAATTTTTTCAAAGTCCCATGCTGGCCAGAATTTTTTCAAAGTCTGACGCCTGCCTGAAATATTTCAAAGTCCCATGCTGGCCAGAATTTTTTCAAAGTCCCATGCAGGCCAGAATTTTTTCTAAGTCTGACGCCTGGCCGAAAATTTTCAAAGTCCCATGGAGGCCAGAATTTTTTCTAAGTCTGACTCCTGGCCGAAAATTTTCAAAGTCCCATGCTGGCCAGAATTTTTTCTAAGTCTGGCGCCTGGCTGAAGATTTTCAAAGTCCCATGCTGTCCAGAATTTTTTCAAAGTCCCATGCTGGCCAGAATTTTTTCAAAGTCCCATGCTGGCCAGAATTTTTTCAAAGTCCCATGCTGGCCAGAATTTTTTCTAAGTCTGACGCCTGCCTGAAATATTTCAAAGTCCCATGCTGGCCAGAATTTTTTCAAAGTCCCATGCTGGCCAGAATTTTTTCTAAGTCCGACCCCTGGCTGAAAATTTTCAAAGTCCCATGCTGGCCAGAATTTTTTCTAAGTCTGATGCCTGGCTGAAAATTTACAAAGTCCCATGCTGTCCAGAATTTTTTCAAAGTCCCATGGTGGCCAGAATTTTTTCTAAGTCTGACGCCTGGCCGAAAATTTTCAAAGTCCCATGCAGGCCAGAATTTTTTCTAAGTCTGACGCCTGGCCGAAAATTTTCAAAGTCCCATGCTGTCCACAATTTTTTCAAAGTCCCATGCTGGCCAGAATATTTTCTAAGTCTGACGCCTGCCTGAAATATTTTAAAGTCCCATGCAGGCCAGAATTTTTTCTAAGTCCCATGCTGGCCAGAATTTTTTCTAAGTCCCATGCTGGCCAGAATTTTTTCTAAGTCTGATGCCTGGCCGAAAATTTTCAAAGTCCCATGCTGTCCAGAATTTTTTCAAAGTCCCATGCAGGCCAGAATTTTTTCTAAGTCTGATGCCTGGCTGAAAATTTTCAAAGTCCCATGCTAGCCAGAATTTTTTTCAAAGTCTGACGCCTGGCCGAAAATTTTCAAAGTCCCATGCTGTCCAGAATTTTTTCAAAGTCCCATGCTGGCCAGAATTTTTTCAAAGTCCCATGCTGGCCAGAATTTTTTCAAAGTCCCATGCTGGCCAGAATTTTTTCTAAGTCTGACGCCTGGCCGAAAATTTTCAAAGTCCCATGCAGGCCAGAATTTTTTCTAAGTCTGACTCCTGGCCGAAAATTTTCAAAGTCCCATGCAGGCCAGAATTTTTTCTAAGTCTGACTCCTGGCTGAAAATTTTCAAAGTCCCATGCAGGCCAGAATTTTTTCTAAGTCTGACGCCTGGCCGAAAATTTTCAAAGTCCCATGCTGTCCAGAATTTTTTCTAAGTCTGACGCCTGGCCGAAAATTTTCAAAGTCCCATGCTGTCCAGATTTTTTTCAAAGTCCCATGCTGGCCAGAATTTTTTCTAAGTCTGACGCCTGGCCGAAAATTTTCAAAGTCCCATGCAGGCCAGAATTTTTTCTAAGTCTGACGCCTGGCCGAAAATTTTCAAAGTCCCATGCTGGCAAGAATTTTTTCAAAGTCCCATGCTGGCCAGAATTTTTTCAAAGTCCCATGCTGGCCAGAATTTTTTCTAAGTCTGATGCCTGCCTGAAATATTTCAAAGTCCCATGCAGGCCAGAATTTTTTCTAAGTCTGATGCCTGGCCGAAAATTTTCAAAGTCCCATGCTGTCCAGAATTTTTTCAAAGTCCCATGCTGGCCAGAATTTTTTCTAAGTCTGATGCCTGGCTGAAATATTTCAAAGTCCCATGCAGGCCAGAATTTTTTCTAAGTCTGACGCCTGGCCGAAAATTTTCAAAGTCCCATGCTGGCCAGAATTTTTTCTAAGTCCCATGCTGGCCAGAATTTTTTCTAAGTCTGATGCCTGGCTGAAAATGTTCAAAGTCCCATGCTGGCCAGAATTTTTTCAAAGTCCCATGCTGGCCAGAATTTTTTCTAAGTCTGACTCCTGGCCGAAAATTTTCAAAGTCCCATGCAGGCCAGAATTTTTTCTAAGTCTGACTCCTGGCCGAAAATTTTCAAAGTCCCATGCTGGCCAGAATTTTTTCAAAGTCCCATGCTGGCCAGAATTTTTTCTAAGTCCCATGCTGGCCAGAATTTTTTCTAAGTCTGATGCCTGGCCGAAAATTTTCAAAGTCCCATGCTGGCCAGAATTTTTTCAAAGTCCCATGCTGGCCAGAATTTTTTCAAAGTCTGACGCCTGCCTGAAATATTTCAAAGTCCCATGCTGGCCAGAATTTTTTCAAAGTCCCATGCAGGCCAGAATTTTTTCTAAGTCTGACGCCTGGCCGAAAATTTTCAAAGTCCCATGGAGGCCAGAATTTTTTCTAAGTCTGACTCCTGGCCGAAAATTTTCAAAGTCCCATGCTGGCCAGAATTTTTTCTAAGTCTGGCGCCTGGCTGAAGATTTTCAAAGTCCCATGCTGTCCAGAATTTTTTCAAAGTCCCATGCTGGCCAGAATTTTTTCAAAGTCCCATGCTGGCCAGAATTTTTTCAAAGTCCCATGCTGGCCAGAATTTTTTCTAAGTCTGACGCCTGCCTGAAATATTTCAAAGTCCCATGCTGGCCAGAATTTTTTCAAAGTCCCATGCTGGCCAGAATTTTTTCTAAGTCCGACCCCTGGCTGAAAATTTTCAAAGTCCCATGCTGGCCAGAATTTTTTCTAAGTCTGATGCCTGGCTGAAAATTTACAAAGTCCCATGCTGTCCAGAATTTTTTCAAAGTCCCATGGTGGCCAGAATTTTTTCTAAGTCTGACGCCTGGCCGAAAATTTTCAAAGTCCCATGCAGGCCAGAATTTTTTCTAAGTCTGACGCCTGGCCGAAAATTTTCAAAGTCCCATGCTGTCCAGAATTTTTTCAAAGTCCCATGCTGGCCAGAATATTTTCTAAGTCTGACGCCTGCCTGAAATATTTTAAAGTCCCATGCAGGCCAGAATTTTTTCTAAGTCCCATGCTGGCCAGAATTTTTTCTAAGTCCCATGCTGGCCAGAATTTTTTCAAAGTCTGATGCCTGGCTGAAAATTTTCAAAGTCCCATGCTGGCCAGAATTTTTTCTAAGACCCATGCTGGGCAGAATTTTTTCAAAGTCTGACGCCTGGCCGAAAATTATCAAAGTCCCATGGTGGCCAGAATTTTTTCTAAGTCTGACGCCTACCTGAAATTATCAAAGTCCCATGCTGGCCAGAATTTTTTTCAAAGTTTGACGCTTGGCCGAAAATTTTCAAAGTCTGACACCAACCTGAAATATTTCAAAGTCCCATGCTGGCCAGAATTATTTTCAAAGTCTGATGCCTGGCCGAAAATTTTCAAAGTCCCATGCTGGCCAGAATTTTTTTCAAAGTCTGATGCCTGGCCGAAAATTTTCAAAGTCCCATGCTGGCCAGAATTATTTTCTAAGTCTCACGCCTGCCTGAAATATTTCAAAGTCCCATGCTGGCCAGAATTTTTTCAAAGTCTGACGCCTGGCCGAAAATTTTCAAAGTCCCATGCTGGCCAGAATTTTTTCTAAGTCCGACCCCTGGCTGAAAATTCTCAAAGTCCCATGCTGGCCAGAATTTTTTCTAAGTTTGACGCTTGGCCGAAAATTTTCAAAGTCTGACACCTACCTGAAATATTTCAAAGTCCCATGCTGGCCAGAATTTTTTTCAAAGTCTGACGCCTGGCCGAAAATTTTCAAAGTCTCACACCTGCCTGAAATATTTCAAAGTCCCATGCTCTTCAGAATTTTTTCAAAGTCTGACGCCTGGCCGAAAATTTTCAAAGTCCCATGCTGGCCAGAATTTTTTCTAAGCCTGACGCCTACCTGAAATATTTCAAAGTCCCATGCTGGCCAGAATTTTTTCTAAGTCCGACGCCTGGCTGAAAATTTTCAAAGTCCCATGCAGGCCAGAATTTTTTCTAAGTCTGACTCCTGGCCGAAAATTTTCAAAGTCCCATGCAGGCCAGAATTTTTTCTAAGTCTGACGCCTGGCCGAAAATTTTCAAAGTCCCATGCTGGCCAGAATTTTTTCAAAGTCCCATGCTGGCCAGAATTTTTTCTAAGTCTGACAACTACCTGAAATATTTCAAAGTCCCATGCTGGCCAGAATTTTTTTCAAAGTCTGACGCCTGGCCGAAAATTTTCAAAGTCCCATGCTGTCCAGAATTTTTTCAAAGTCCCATGCTGTCCAGAATTTTTTCAAAGTCCCATGCTGGCCAGAATATTTTCAAAGTCCCATGCTGGCCAGAATTTTTTCTAAGTCTGACGCCTGGCCGAAAATTTTCAGTCCCATGCTGGCCAGAATTTTTTCTAAGTCTGATGCCTGGCTGAAAATTTACAAAGTCCCATGCTGTCCAGAATTTTTTCAAAGTCCCATGCTGGCCAGAATTTTTTCTAAGTCTGACGCCTGGCCGAAAATTTTCAAAGTCCCATGCTGTCCAGAATTTTTTCAAAGTCCCATGCTGTCCAGAATTTTTTCAAAGTCCCATGCTGGCCAGAATTTTTTCAAAGTCCCATGCTGGCCAGAATTTTTTCTAAGTCTGACGCCTGCCTGAAATATTTCAAAGTCCCATGCAGGCCAGAATTTTTTCTAAGTCTGACGCCTGGCCGAAAATGTTCAAAGTCCCATGCAGGCCAGAATTTTTTCTAAGTCTGACTCCTGGCCGAAAATTTTCAAAGTCCCATGCAGGCCAGAATTTTTTCTAAGTCTGACGCCTGGCCGAAAATTTTCAAAGTCCCATGCTGGCCAGAATTTTTTCAAAGTCCCATGCTGGCCAGAATTTTTTCTAAGTCTGACGCCTGCCTGAAATATTTCAAAGTCCCATGCTGTCCAGAATTTTTTCAAAGTCCCATGCTGGCCAGAATTTTTTCTAAGTCTGACGCCTGCCTGAAATATTTCAAAGTCCCATGCAGGCCAGAATTTTTTCTAAGTCTGACGCCTGGCCGAAAATGTTCAAAGTCCCATGCAGGCCAGAATTTTTTCTAAGTCTGACTCCTGGCCGAAAATTTTCAAAGTCCCATGCAGGCCAGAATTTTTTCTAAGTCTGACGCCTGGCCGAAAATTTTCAAAGTCCCATGCTGGCCAGAATTTTTTCAAAGTCCCATGCTGGCCAGAATTTTTTCTAAGTCTGACGCCTGCCTGAAATATTTCAAAGTCCCATGCTGTCCAGAATTTTTTCAAAGTCCCATGCTGGCCAGAATTTTTTCTAAGTCTGACTCCTGGCCGAAAATTTTCAAAGTCCCATGCTGGCCAGAATTTTTTCTAAGTCTGATGCCTGGCTGAAAATTTTCAAAGTCCCATGCTGGCCAGAATTTTTTCTAAGTCTAACGCCTGCCTGAAATATTTCAAAGTCCCATGCAGGCCAGAATTTTTTCTAAGTCTGACGCCTGGCCGAAAATTTTCAAAGTCCCATGCTGGCCAGAATTTTTTCTAAGTCTGATGCCTGGCTGAAAATTTTCAAAGTCCAATGCTGGCCAGAATTTTTTCTAAGTCTGATGCCTGGCTGAAAATTTACAAAGTCCCATGCTGTCCAGAATTTTTTCAAAGTCCCATGCAGGCCAGAATTTTTTCTAAGTCTGACTCCTGGCCGAAAATTTTCAAAGTCCCATGCTGGCCAGAATTTTTTCTAAGTCTGACGCCTGGCCGAAAATTTTCAAAGTCCCATGCTGGCCAGAATTTTTTCAAAGTCCCGTGCTGGCCAGAATTTTTTCTAAGTCTGACGCCTGCCTGAAATATTTCAAAGTCCCATGCTGTCCAGAATTTTTTCAAAGTCCCATGCTGGCCAGAATTTTTTCTAAGTCTGACTCCTGGCCGAAAATTTTCAAAGTCCCATGCTGGCCAGAATTTTTTCTAAGTCTGATGCCTGGCTGAAAATTTTCAAAGTCCCATGCTGGCCAGAATTTTTTCTAAGTCTAACGCCTGCCTGAAATATTTCAAAGTCCCATGCAGGCCAGAATTTTTTCTAAGTCTGACGCCTGGCCGAAAATTTTCAAAGTCCCATGCTGGCCAGAATTTTTTCTAAGTCTGATGCCTGGCTGAAAATTTTCAAAGTCCCATGCTGTCCAGAATTTTTTCAAAGTCCCATGCAGGCCAGAATTTTTTCTAAGTCTGACTCCTGGCCGAAAATTTTCAAAGTCCCATGCTGGCCAGAATTTTTTCTAAGTCTGACGCCTGCCTGAAATATTTCAAAGTCCCATGCAGGCCAGAATTTTTTCTAAGTCTGACGCCTGGCCGAAAATTTTCAAAGTCCCATGCTGGCCAGAATTTTTTCTAAGTCTGATGCCTGGCTGAAAATTTTCAAAGTCCAATGCTGGCCAGAATTTTTTCTAAGTCTGATGCCTGGCTGAAAATTTACAAAGTCCCATGCTGTCCAGAATTTTTTCAAAGTCCCATGCAGGCCAGAATTTTTTCTAAGTCTGACTCCTGGCCGAAAATTTTCAAAGTCCCATGCTGGCCAGAATTTTTTCTAAGTCTGACGCCTGGCCGAAAATTTTCAAAGTCCCATGCTGGCCAGAATTTTTTCAAAGTCCCATGCTGGCCAGAATTTTTTCTAAGTCTGACGCCTGCCTGAAATATTTCAAAGTCCCATGCTGTCCAGAATTTTTTCAAAGTCCCATGCTGGCCAGAATTTTTTCTAAGTCTAACGCCTGCCTGAAATATTTCAAAGTCCCATGCAGGCCAGAATTTTTTCTAAGTCTGACGCCTGGCCGAAAATTTTCAAAGTCCCATGCTGGCCAGAATTTTTTCTAAGTCTGATGCCTGGCTGAAAATTTTCAAAGTCCCATGCTGTCCAGAATTTTTTCAAAGTCCCATGCAGGCCAGAATTTTTTCTAAGTCTGACTCCTGGCCGAAAATTTTCAAAGTCCCATGCTGGCCAGAATTTTTTCTAAGTCTGACGCCTGGCCGAAAATTTTCAAAGTCCCATGCTGGCCAGAATTTTTTCAAAGTCCCATGCTGGCCAGAATTTTTTCTAAGTCTGACGCCTGCCTGAAATATTTCAAAGTCCCATGCTGTCCAGAATTTTTTCAAAGTCCCATGCTGGCCAGAATTTTTTCTAAGTCTGACGCTTGGCCAAAAAATCTCAAAGTCCCATGCTGTCCAGAATTTTTTCTAAGTCTGATGCCTGGCTGAAAATTTTCAAAGTCCCATGCTGGCCAGAATTTTTTCAAAGTCCCATGCTGGCCAGAATTTTTTCAAAGTCTGAAGCCTGGCCGAAAATTTTCAAAGTCCCATGCTGTCCAGAATTTTTTCAAAGTCCCATGCTGGCCAGAATTTTTTCTAAGTCCCATGCTGGCCAGAATTTTTTCAAAGTCTGACGCCTGCCTGAAATATTTCAAAGTCCCATGCTGTCCAGATTTTTTTCAAAGTCCCATGCTGGCCAGAATTTTTTCTAAGTCTGACGCCTGGCCGAAAATTTTCAAAGTCCCATGCAGGCCAGAATTTTTTCTAAGTCTGAGGCCTGGCCGAAAATTTTCAAAGTCCCATGCTGTCCAGAATTTTTTCAAAGTCCCATGCTGGCCAGAATATTTTCAAAGTCCCATGCTGGCCAGAATTTTTTCTAAGTCTGACGCTAGGCCGAAAATTTTCAAAGTCCCATGCTGTCCAGAATTTTTTCAAAGTCTGACGCCTGCCTGAAATATTTCAAAGTCCCATGCTGTCCAGATTTTTTTCAAAGTCCCATGCTGGCCAGAATTTTTTCTAAGTCTGACGCCTGGCCGAAAATTTTCAAAGTCCCATGCAGGCCAGAATTTTTTCTAAGTCTGACGCCTGGCCGAAAATTTTCAAAGTCCCATGCTGTTCAGAATTTTTTCAAAGTCCCATGCTGGCCAGAATTTTTTCTAAGTCTGACGCCTGGCCGAAAATTTTCAAAGTCCCATGCTGGCCAGAATTTTTTCTAAGTCTGACGCCTGGCCGAAAATTTTCAAAGTCCCATGCTGGCCAGAATTTTTTCAAAGTCCCATGCAGGCCAGAATTTTTTCTAAGTCTGACGCCTGGCCGAAAATTTTCAGTCCCATGCTGGCCAGAATTTTTTCTAAGTCTGATGCCTGGCTGAAAATTTACAAAGTCCCATGCTGTCCAGAATTTTTTCAAAGTCCCATGGTGGCCAGAATTTTTTCTAAGTCTGACGCCTGGCCGAAAATTTTCAAAGTCCCATGCTGGCCAGAATTTTTTCTAAGTCTGACGCCTGGCCGAAAATTTTCAAAGTCCCATGCTGTCCAGAATTTTTTCAAAGTCCCATGCTGTCCAGAATTTTTTCAAAGTCCCATGCTGGCCAGAATTTTTTCAAAGTCCCATGCTGGCCAGAATTTTTTCTAAGTCTGACGCCTGCCTGAAATATTTCAAAGTCCCATGCAGGCCAGAATTTTTTCTAAGTCTGACGCCTGGCCGAAAATGTTCAAAGTCCCATGCAGGCCAGAATTTTTTCTAAGTCTGACTCCTGGCCGAAAATTTTCAAAGTCCCATGCAGGCCAGAATTTTTTCTAAGTCTGACGCCTGGCCGAAAATTTTCAAAGTCCCATGCTGGCCAGAATTTTTTCAAAGTCCCATGCTGGCCAGAATTTTTTCTAAGTCTGACGCCTGCCTGAAATATTTCAAAGTCCCATGCTGTCCAGAATTTTTTCAAAGTCCCATGCTGGCCAGAATTTTTTCTAAGTCTGACGCCTGCCTGAAATATTTCAAAGTCCCATGCAGGCCAGAATTTTTTCTAAGTCTGACGCCTGGCCGAAAATGTTCAAAGTCCCATGCAGGCCAGAATTTTTTCTAAGTCTGACTCCTGGCCGAAAATTTTCAAAGTCCCATGCAGGCCAGAATTTTTTCTAAGTCTGACGCCTGGCCGAAAATTTTCAAAGTCCCATGCTGGCCAGAATTTTTTCAAAGTCCCATGCTGGCCAGAATTTTTTCTAAGTCTGACGCCTGCCTGAAATATTTCAAAGTCCCATGCTGTCCAGAATTTTTTCAAAGTCCCATGCTGTCCAGAATTTTTTCTAAGTCTAACGCCTGCCTGAAATATTTCAAAGTCCCATGCAGGCCAGAATTTTTTCTAAGTCTGACGCCTGGCCGAAAATTTTCAAAGTCCCATGCTGGCCAGAATTTTTTCTAAGTCTGATGCCTGGCTGAAAATTTTCAAAGTCCAATGCTGGCCAGAATTTTTTCTAAGTCTGATGCCTGGCTGAAAATTTACAAAGTCCCATGCTGTCCAGAATTTTTTCAAAGTCCCATGCAGGCCAGAATTTTTTCTAAGTCTGACTCCTGGCCGAAAATTTTCAAAGTCCCATGCTGGCCAGAATTTTTTCTAAGTCTGATGCCTGGCCGAAAATTTTCAAAGTCCCATGCTGGCCAGAATTTTTTCAAAGTCCCATGCTGGCCAGAATTTTTTCAAAGTCTGACGCCTGCCTGAAATATTTCAAAGTCCCATGCTGGCCAGAATTTTTTCAAAGTCCCATGCAGGCCAGAATTTTTTCTAAGTCTGACGCCTGGCCGAAAATTTTCAAAGTCCCATGGAGGCCAGAATTTTTTCTAAGTCTGACTCCTGGCCGAAAATTTTCAAAGTCCCATGCTGGCCAGAATTTTTTCTAAGTCTGGCGCCTGGCTGAAGATTTTCAAAGTCCCATGCTGTCCAGAATTTTTTCAAAGTCCCATGCTGGCCAGAATTTTTTCAAAGTCCCATGCTGGCCAGAATTTTTTCAAAGTCCCATGCTGGCCAGAATTTTTTCTAAGTCTGACGCCTGCCTGAAATATTTCAAAGTCCCATGCTGGCCAGAATTTTTTCAAAGTCCCATGCTGGCCAGAATTTTTTCTAAGTCCGACCCCTGGCTGAAAATTTTCAAAGTCCCATGCTGGCCAGAATTTTTTCTAAGTCTGATGCCTGGCTGAAAATTTACAAAGTCCCATGCTGTCCAGAATTTTTTCAAAGTCCCATGGTGGCCAGAATTTTTTCTAAGTCTGACGCCTGGCCGAAAATTTTCAAAGTCCCATGCAGGCCAGAATTTTTTCTAAGTCTGACGCCTGGCCGAAAATTTTCAAAGTCCCATGCTGTCCAGAATTTTTTCAAAGTCCCATGCTGGCCAGAATATTTTCTAAGTCTGACGCCTGCCTGAAATATTTTAAAGTCCCATGCAGGCCAGAATTTTTTCTAAGTCCCATGCTGGCCAGAATTTTTTCTAAGTCCCATGCTGGCCAGAATTTTTTCAAAGTCTGATGCCTGGCTGAAAATTTTCAAAGTCCCATGCTGGCCAGAATTTTTTCTAAGACCCATGCTGGGCAGAATTTTTTCAAAGTCTGACGCCTGGCCGAAAATTATCAAAGTCCCATGGTGGCCAGAATTTTTTCTAAGTCTGACGCCTACCTGAAATTATCAAAGTCCCATGCTGGCCAGAATTTTTTTCAAAGTTTGACGCTTGGCCGAAAATTTTCAAAGTCTGACACCAACCTGAAATATTTCAAAGTCCCATGCTGGCCAGAATTATTTTCAAAGTCTGATGCCTGGCCGAAAATTTTCAAAGTCCCATGCTGGCCAGAATTTTTTTCAAAGTCTGATGCCTGGCCGAAAATTTTCAAAGTCCCATGCTGGCCAGAATTATTTTCTAAGTCTCACGCCTGCCTGAAATATTTCAAAGTCCCATGCTGGCCAGAATTTTTTCAAAGTCTGACGCCTGGCCGAAAATTTTCAAAGTCCCATGCTGGCCAGAATTTTTTCTAAGTCCGACCCCTGGCTGAAAATTCTCAAAGTCCCATGCTGGCCAGAATTTTTTCTAAGTTTGACGCTTGGCCGAAAATTTTCAAAGTCTGACACCTACCTGAAATATTTCAAAGTCCCATGCTGGCCAGAATTTTTTTCAAAGTCTGACGCCTGGCCGAAAATTTTCAAAGTCTCACACCTGCCTGAAATATTTCAAAGTCCCATGCTCTTCAGAATTTTTTCAAAGTCTGACGCCTGGCCGAAAATTTTCAAAGTCCCATGCTGGCCAGAATTTTTTCTAAGCCTGACGCCTACCTGAAATATTTCAAAGTCCCATGCTGGCCAGAATTTTTTCTAAGTCCGACGCCTGGCTGAAAATTTTCAAAGTCCCATGCAGGCCAGAATTTTTTCTAAGTCTGACTCCTGGCCGAAAATTTTCAAAGTCCCATGCAGGCCAGAATTTTTTCTAAGTCTGACGCCTGGCCGAAAATTTTCAAAGTCCCATGCTGGCCAGAATTTTTTCAAAGTCCCATGCTGGCCAGAATTTTTTCTAAGTCTGACAACTACCTGAAATATTTCAAAGTCCCATGCTGGCCAGAATTTTTTTCAAAGTCTGACGCCTGGCCGAAAATTTTCAAAGTCCCATGCTGTCCAGAATTTTTTCAAAGTCCCATGCTGTCCAGAATTTTTTCAAAGTCCCATGCTGGCCAGAATATTTTCAAAGTCCCATGCTGGCCAGAATTTTTTCTAAGTCTGACGCCTGGCCGAAAATTTTCAGTCCCATGCTGGCCAGAATTTTTTCTAAGTCTGATGCCTGGCTGAAAATTTACAAAGTCCCATGCTGTCCAGAATTTTTTCAAAGTCCCATGGTGGCCAGAATTTTTTCTAAGTCTGACGCCTGGCCGAAAATTTTCAAAGTCCCATGCTGGCCAGAATTTTTTCTAAGTCTGACGCCTGGCCGAAAATTTTCAAAGTCCCATGCTGTCCAGAATTTTTTCAAAGTCCCATGCTGTCCAGAATTTTTTCAAAGTCCCATGCTGGCCAGAATTTTTTCAAAGTCCCATGCTGGCCAGAATTTTTTCTAAGTCTGACGCCTGCCTGAAATATTTCAAAGTCCCATGCAGGCCAGAATTTTTTCTAAGTCTGACGCCTGGCCGAAAATGTTCAAAGTCCCATGCAGGCCAGAATTTTTTCTAAGTCTGACTCCTGGCCGAAAATTTTCAAAGTCCCATGCAGGCCAGAATTTTTTCTAAGTCTGACGCCTGGCCGAAAATTTTCAAAGTCCCATGCTGGCCAGAATTTTTTCAAAGTCCCATGCTGGCCAGAATTTTTTCTAAGTCTGACGCCTGCCTGAAATATTTCAAAGTCCCATGCTGTCCAGAATTTTTTCAAAGTCCCATGCTGGCCAGAATTTTTTCTAAGTCTGACGCCTGCCTGAAATATTTCAAAGTCCCATGCAGGCCAGAATTTTTTCTAAGTCTGACGCCTGGCCGAAAATGTTCAAAGTCCCATGCAGGCCAGAATTTTTTCTAAGTCTGACTCCTGGCCGAAAATTTTCAAAGTCCCATGCAGGCCAGAATTTTTTCTAAGTCTGACGCCTGGCCGAAAATTTTCAAAGTCCCATGCTGGCCAGAATTTTTTCAAAGTCCCATGCTGGCCAGAATTTTTTCTAAGTCTGACGCCTGCCTGAAATATTTCAAAGTCCCATGCTGTCCAGAATTTTTTCAAAGTCCCATGCTGGCCAGAATTTTTTCTAAGTCTGACTCCTGGCCGAAAATTTTCAAAGTCCCATGCTGGCCAGAATTTTTTCTAAGTCTGATGCCTGGCTGAAAATTTTCAAAGTCCCATGCTGGCCAGAATTTTTTCTAAGTCTAACGCCTGCCTGAAATATTTCAAAGTCCCATGCAGGCCAGAATTTTTTCTAAGTCTGACGCCTGGCCGAAAATTTTCAAAGTCCCATGCTGGCCAGAATTTTTTCTAAGTCTGATGCCTGGCTGAAAATTTTCAAAGTCCAATGCTGGCCAGAATTTTTTCTAAGTCTGATGCCTGGCTGAAAATTTACAAAGTCCCATGCTGTCCAGAATTTTTTCAAAGTCCCATGCAGGCCAGAATTTTTTCTAAGTCTGACTCCTGGCCGAAAATTTTCAAAGTCCCATGCTGGCCAGAATTTTTTCTAAGTCTGACGCCTGGCCGAAAATTTTCAAAGTCCCATGCTGGCCAGAATTTTTTCAAAGTCCCGTGCTGGCCAGAATTTTTTCTAAGTCTGACGCCTGCCTGAAATATTTCAAAGTCCCATGCTGTCCAGAATTTTTTCAAAGTCCCATGCTGGCCAGAATTTTTTCTAAGTCTGACTCCTGGCCGAAAATTTTCAAAGTCCCATGCTGGCCAGAATTTTTTCTAAGTCTGATGCCTGGCTGAAAATTTTCAAAGTCCCATGCTGGCCAGAATTTTTTCTAAGTCTAACGCCTGCCTGAAATATTTCAAAGTCCCATGCAGGCCAGAATTTTTTCTAAGTCTGACGCCTGGCCGAAAATTTTCAAAGTCCCATGCTGGCCAGAATTTTTTCTAAGTCTGATGCCTGGCTGAAAATTTTCAAAGTCCCATGCTGTCCAGAATTTTTTCAAAGTCCCATGCAGGCCAGAATTTTTTCTAAGTCTGACTCCTGGCCGAAAATTTTCAAAGTCCCATGCTGGCCAGAATTTTTTCTAAGTCTGACGCCTGCCTGAAATATTTCAAAGTCCCATGCAGGCCAGAATTTTTTCTAAGTCTGACGCCTGGCCGAAAATTTTCAAAGTCCCATGCTGGCCAGAATTTTTTCTAAGTCTGATGCCTGGCTGAAAATTTTCAAAGTCCAATGCTGGCCAGAATTTTTTCTAAGTCTGATGCCTGGCTGAAAATTTACAAAGTCCCATGCTGTCCAGAATTTTTTCAAAGTCCCATGCAGGCCAGAATTTTTTCTAAGTCTGACTCCTGGCCGAAAATTTTCAAAGTCCCATGCTGGCCAGAATTTTTTCTAAGTCTGACGCCTGGCCGAAAATTTTCAAAGTCCCATGCTGGCCAGAATTTTTTCAAAGTCCCATGCTGGCCAGAATTTTTTCTAAGTCTGACGCCTGCCTGAAATATTTCAAAGTCCCATGCTGTCCAGAATTTTTTCAAAGTCCCATGCTGGCCAGAATTTTTTCTAAGTCTAACGCCTGCCTGAAATATTTCAAAGTCCCATGCAGGCCAGAATTTTTTCTAAGTCTGACGCCTGGCCGAAAATTTTCAAAGTCCCATGCTGGCCAGAATTTTTTCTAAGTCTGATGCCTGGCTGAAAATTTTCAAAGTCCCATGCTGTCCAGAATTTTTTCAAAGTCCCATGCAGGCCAGAATTTTTTCTAAGTCTGACTCCTGGCCGAAAATTTTCAAAGTCCCATGCTGGCCAGAATTTTTTCTAAGTCTGACGCCTGGCCGAAAATTTTCAAAGTCCCATGCTGGCCAGAATTTTTTCAAAGTCCCATGCTGGCCAGAATTTTTTCTAAGTCTGACGCCTGCCTGAAATATTTCAAAGTCCCATGCTGTCCAGAATTTTTTCAAAGTCCCATGCTGGCCAGAATTTTTTCTAAGTCTGACGCTTGGCCAAAAAATCTCAAAGTCCCATGCTGTCCAGAATTTTTTCTAAGTCTGATGCCTGGCTGAAAATTTTCAAAGTCCCATGCTGGCCAGAATTTTTTCAAAGTCCCATGCTGGCCAGAATTTTTTCAAAGTCTGAAGCCTGGCCGAAAATTTTCAAAGTCCCATGCTGTCCAGAATTTTTTCAAAGTCCCATGCTGGCCAGAATTTTTTCTAAGTCCCATGCTGGCCAGAATTTTTTCAAAGTCTGACGCCTGCCTGAAATATTTCAAAGTCCCATGCTGTCCAGATTTTTTTCAAAGTCCCATGCTGGCCAGAATTTTTTCTAAGTCTGACGCCTGGCCGAAAATTTTCAAAGTCCCATGCAGGCCAGAATTTTTTCTAAGTCTGAGGCCTGGCCGAAAATTTTCAAAGTCCCATGCTGTCCAGAATTTTTTCAAAGTCCCATGCTGGCCAGAATATTTTCAAAGTCCCATGCTGGCCAGAATTTTTTCTAAGTCTGACGCCTGGCCGAAAATTTTCAAAGTCCCATGCTGTCCAGAATTTTTTCAAAGTCTGACGCCTGCCTGAAATATTTCAAAGTCCCATGCTGTCCAGATTTTTTTCAAAGTCCCATGCTGGCCAGAATTTTTTCTAAGTCTGACGCCTGGCCGAAAATTTTCAAAGTCCCATGCAGGCCAGAATTTTTTCTAAGTCTGACGCCTGGCCGAAAATTTTCAAAGTCCCATGCTGTTCAGAATTTTTTCAAAGTCCCATGCTGGCCAGAATTTTTTCTAAGTCTGACGCCTGGCCGAAAATTTTCAAAGTCCCATGCTGGCCAGAATTTTTTCTAAGTCTGACGCCTGGCCGAAAATTTTCAAAGTCCCATGCTGGCCAGAATTTTTTCAAAGTCCCATGCAGGCCAGAATTTTTTCTAAGTCTGACGCCTGGCCGAAAATTTTCAGTCCCATGCTGGCCAGAATTTTTTCTAAGTCTGATGCCTGGCTGAAAATTTACAAAGTCCCATGCTGTCCAGAATTTTTTCAAAGTCCCATGGTGGCCAGAATTTTTTCTAAGTCTGACGCCTGGCCGAAAATTTTCAAAGTCCCATGCTGGCCAGAATTTTTTCTAAGTCTGACGCCTGGCCGAAAATTTTCAAAGTCCCATGCTGTCCAGAATTTTTTCAAAGTCCCATGCTGTCCAGAATTTTTTCAAAGTCCCATGCTGGCCAGAATTTTTTCAAAGTCCCATGCTGGCCAGAATTTTTTCTAAGTCTGACGCCTGCCTGAAATATTTCAAAGTCCCATGCAGGCCAGAATTTTTTCTAAGTCTGACGCCTGGCCGAAAATGTTCAAAGTCCCATGCAGGCCAGAATTTTTTCTAAGTCTGACTCCTGGCCGAAAATTTTCAAAGTCCCATGCAGGCCAGAATTTTTTCTAAGTCTGACGCCTGGCCGAAAATTTTCAAAGTCCCATGCTGGCCAGAATTTTTTCAAAGTCCCATGCTGGCCAGAATTTTTTCTAAGTCTGACGCCTGCCTGAAATATTTCAAAGTCCCATGCTGTCCAGAATTTTTTCAAAGTCCCATGCTGGCCAGAATTTTTTCTAAGTCTGACGCCTGCCTGAAATATTTCAAAGTCCCATGCAGGCCAGAATTTTTTCTAAGTCTGACGCCTGGCCGAAAATGTTCAAAGTCCCATGCAGGCCAGAATTTTTTCTAAGTCTGACTCCTGGCCGAAAATTTTCAAAGTCCCATGCAGGCCAGAATTTTTTCTAAGTCTGACGCCTGGCCGAAAATTTTCAAAGTCCCATGCTGGCCAGAATTTTTTCAAAGTCCCATGCTGGCCAGAATTTTTTCTAAGTCTGACGCCTGCCTGAAATATTTCAAAGTCCCATGCTGTCCAGAATTTTTTCAAAGTCCCATGCTGGCCAGAATTTTTTCTAAGTCTGACGCCTGGCCGAAAATTTTCAAAGTCCCATGCTGGCCAGAATTTTTTCTAAGTCTGATGCCTGGCTGAAAATTTTCAAAGTCCAATGCTGGCCAGAATTTTTTCTAAGTCTGATGCCTGGCTGAAAATTTACAAAGTCCCATGCTGTCCAGAATTTTTTCAAAGTCCCATGCAGGCCAGAATTTTTTCTAAGTCTGACTCCTGGCCGAAAATTTTCAAAGTCCCATGCAGGCCAGAATTTTTTCTAAGTCTGATGCCTGGCCGAAAATTTT
Source organism: Festucalex cinctus (assembly GCF_051991245.1). Taxonomy (NCBI): domain Eukaryota; kingdom Metazoa; phylum Chordata; class Actinopteri; order Syngnathiformes; family Syngnathidae; genus Festucalex; species Festucalex cinctus. The sequence continues at coordinate 23,168,055 of NC_135419.1, read as the reverse complement.
CAGTCCCATGCTGGCCAGAATTTTTTCTAAGTCTGATGCCTGGCTGAAAATTTACAAAGTCCCATGCTGTCCAGAATTTTTTCAAAGTCCCATGGTGGCCAGAATTTTTTCTAAGTCTGACGCCTGGCCGAAAATTTTCAAAGTCCCATGCTGGCCAGAATTTTTTCTAAGTCTGACGCCTGGCCGAAAATTTTCAAAGTCCCATGCTGTCCAGAATTTTTTCAAAGTCCCATGCTGTCCAGAATTTTTTCAAAGTCCCATGCTGGCCAGAATTTTTTCAAAGTCCCATGCTGGCCAGAATTTTTTCTAAGTCTGACGCCTGCCTGAAATATTTCAAAGTCCCATGCAGGCCAGAATTTTTTCTAAGTCTGACGCCTGGCCGAAAATGTTCAAAGTCCCATGCAGGCCAGAATTTTTTCTAAGTCTGACTCCTGGCCGAAAATTTTCAAAGTCCCATGCAGGCCAGAATTTTTTCTAAGTCTGACGCCTGGCCGAAAATTTTCAAAGTCCCATGCTGGCCAGAATTTTTTCAAAGTCCCATGCTGGCCAGAATTTTTTCTAAGTCTGACGCCTGCCTGAAATATTTCAAAGTCCCATGCTGTCCAGAATTTTTTCAAAGTCCCATGCTGGCCAGAATTTTTTCTAAGTCTGACGCCTGCCTGAAATATTTCAAAGTCCCATGCAGGCCAGAATTTTTTCTAAGTCTGACGCCTGGCCGAAAATGTTCAAAGTCCCATGCAGGCCAGAATTTTTTCTAAGTCTGACTCCTGGCCGAAAATTTTCAAAGTCCCATGCAGGCCAGAATTTTTTCTAAGTCTGACGCCTGGCCGAAAATTTTCAAAGTCCCATGCTGGCCAGAATTTTTTCAAAGTCCCATGCTGGCCAGAATTTTTTCTAAGTCTGACGCCTGCCTGAAATATTTCAAAGTCCCATGCTGTCCAGAATTTTTTCAAAGTCCCATGCTGGCCAGAATTTTTTCTAAGTCTGACTCCTGGCCGAAAATTTTCAAAGTCCCATGCTGGCCAGAATTTTTTCTAAGTCTGATGCCTGGCTGAAAATTTTCAAAGTCCCATGCTGGCCAGAATTTTTTCTAAGTCTAACGCCTGCCTGAAATATTTCAAAGTCCCATGCAGGCCAGAATTTTTTCTAAGTCTGACGCCTGGCCGAAAATTTTCAAAGTCCCATGCTGGCCAGAATTTTTTCTAAGTCTGATGCCTGGCTGAAAATTTTCAAAGTCCAATGCTGGCCAGAATTTTTTCTAAGTCTGATGCCTGGCTGAAAATTTACAAAGTCCCATGCTGTCCAGAATTTTTTCAAAGTCCCATGCAGGCCAGAATTTTTTCTAAGTCTGACTCCTGGCCGAAAATTTTCAAAGTCCCATGCTGGCCAGAATTTTTTCTAAGTCTGACGCCTGGCCGAAAATTTTCAAAGTCCCATGCTGGCCAGAATTTTTTCAAAGTCCCATGCTGGCCAGAATTTTTTCTAAGTCTGACGCCTGCCTGAAATATTTCAAAGTCCCATGCTGTCCAGAATTTTTTCAAAGTCCCATGCTGGCCAGAATTTTTTCTAAGTCTGACTCCTGGCCGAAAATTTTCAAAGTCCCATGCTGGCCAGAATTTTTTCTAAGTCTGATGCCTGGCTGAAAATTTTCAAAGTCCCATGCTGGCCAGAATTTTTTCTAAGTCTAACGCCTGCCTGAAATATTTCAAAGTCCCATGCAGGCCAGAATTTTTTCTAAGTCTGACGCCTGGCCGAAAATTTTCAAAGTCCCATGCTGGCCAGAATTTTTTCTAAGTCTGATGCCTGGCTGAAAATTTTCAAAGTCCCATGCTGTCCAGAATTTTTTCAAAGTCCCATGCAGGCCAGAATTTTTTCTAAGTCTGACTCCTGGCCGAAAATTTTCAAAGTCCCATGCTGGCCAGAATTTTTTCTAAGTCTGATGCCTGGCTGAAAATTTTCAAAGTCCCATGCTGTCCAGAATTTTTTCAAAGTCCCATGCAGGCCAGAATTTTTTCTAAGTCTGACTCCTGGCCGAAAATTTTCAAAGTCCCATGCTGGCCAGAATTTTTTCTAAGTCTGACGCCTGGCCGAAAATTTTCAAAGTCCCATGCTGGCCAGAATTTTTTCAAAGTCCCATGCTGGCCAGAATTTTTTCTAAGTCTGACGCCTGCCTGAAATATTTCAAAGTCCCATGCTGTCCAGAATTTTTTCAAAGTCCCATGCTGGCCAGAATTTTTTCTAAGTCTGACGCTTGGCCAAAAAATCTCAAAGTCCCATGCTGTCCAGAATTTTTTCTAAGTCTGATGCCTGGCTGAAAATTTTCAAAGTCCCATGCTGGCCAGAATTTTTTCAAAGTCCCATGCTGGCCAGAATTTTTTCAAAGTCTGAAGCCTGGCCGAAAATTTTCAAAGTCCCATGCTGTCCAGAATTTTTTCAAAGTCCCATGCTGGCCAGAATTTTTTCTAAGTCCCATGCTGGCCAGAATTTTTTCAAAGTCTGACGCCTGCCTGAAATATTTCAAAGTCCCATGCTGTCCAGATTTTTTTCAAAGTCCCATGCTGGCCAGAATTTTTTCTAAGTCTGACGCCTGGCCGAAAATTTTCAAAGTCCCATGCAGGCCAGAATTTTTTCTAAGTCTGAGGCCTGGCCGAAAATTTTCAAAGTCCCATGCTGTCCAGAATTTTTTCAAAGCCCCATGCTGGCCAGAATATTTTCAAAGTCCCATGCTGGCCAGAATTCTTTCTAAGTCTGACGCCTGGCCGAAAATTTTCAAAGTCCCATGCTGTCCAGAATTTTTTCAAAGTCTGACGCCTGCCTGAAATATTTCAAAGTCCCATGCTGTCCAGATTTTTTTCAAAGTCCCATGCTGGCCAGAATTTTTTCTAAGTCTGACGCCTGGCCGAAAATTTTCAAAGTCCCATGCAGGCCAGAATTTTTTCTAAGTCTGACGCCTGGCCGAAAATTTTCAAAGTCCCATGCTGTTCAGAATTTTTTCAAAGTCCCATGCTGGCCAGAATATTTTCTAAGTCCCATGCTGGCAAGAATTTTTTCAAAGTCCCATGCTGGCCAGAATTTTTTCTAAGTCTGACGCTTGGCCAAAAATTTTCAAAGTCCCATGCTGTCCAGAATTTTTTCTAAGTCTGATGCCTGGCTGAAAATTTTCAAAGTCCCATGCTGGCCAGAATTTTTTCAAAGTCCCATGCTGGCCAGAATTTTTTCAAAGTCTGATGCCTGGCTGAAAATTTTCAAAGTCCCATGCTGGCCAGAATTTTTTCAAAGTCCCATGCTGGCCAGAATTTTTTCTAAGTCTGATGCCTGCCTGAAATATTTCAAAGTCCCATGCAGGCCAGAATTTTTTCTAAGTCTGACGCCTGGCCGAAAATTTTCAAAGTCCCATGCAGGCCAGAATTTTTTCTAAGTCTGACTCCTGGCCGAAAATTTTCAAAGTCCCATGCTGGCCAGAATTTTTTCTAAGTCTGACGCCTGGCCGAAAATTTTCAAAGTCCCATGCAGGCCAGAATTTTTTCTAAGTCTGACGCCTGGCCGAAAATTTTCAAAGTCCCATGCTGTCCAGAATTTTTTCAAAGTCCCATGCTGGCCAGAATATTTTCTAAGTCTGACGCCTGCCTGAAATATTTTAAAGTCCCATGCAGGCCAGAATTTTTTCTAAGTCTGACTCCTGGCCGAAAATTTTCAAAGTCCCATGCTGGCCAGAATTTTTTCAAAGTCCCATGCAGGCCAGAATTTTTTCTAAGTCTGACTCCTGGCCGAAAATTTTCAAAGTCCCATGCAGGCCAGAATTTTTTCTAAGTCTGACGCCTGGCCGAAAATTTTCAAAGTCCCATGCTGTCCAGAATTTTTTCAAAGTCCCATGCTGGCCAGAATATTTTCAAAGTCCCATGCTGGCCAGAATTTTTTCTAAGTCTGACGCCTGCCTGAAATATTTCAAAGTCCCATGCTGTCCAGATTTTTTTCAAAGTCCCATGCTGGCCAGAATTTTTTCTAAGTCTGACGCCTGGCCGAAAATTTTCAAAGTCCCATGCAGGCCAGAATTTTTTCTAAGTCTGACGCCTGGCCGAAAATTTTCAAAGTCCCATGCTGGCAAGAATTTTTTCAAAGTCCCATGCTGGCCAGAATTTTTTCAAAGTCCCATGCTGGCCAGAATTTTTTCTAAGTCTGATGCCTGGCTGAAAATTTTCAAAGTCCCATGCTGTCCAGAATTTTTTCTAAGTCTGATGCCTGGCCGAAAATTTTCAAAGTCCCATGCTGGCAAGAATTTTTTCAAAGTCCCATGCTGGCCAGAATTTTTTCAAAGTCCCATGCTGGCCAGAATTTTTTCTAAGTCTGATGCCTGGCTGAAAATTTTCAAAGTCCCATGCTGGCCAGAATTTTTTCTAAGTCTGATGCCTGGCTGAAAATTTACAGTCCCATGCTGGCAAGAATTTTTTCAAAGTCCCATGCTGGCCAGAATTTTTTCAAAGTCCCATGCTGGCCAGAATTTTTTCTAAGTCTGATGCCTGGCTGAAAATTTTCAAAGTCCCATGCTGGCCAGAATATTTTCAAAGTCCCATGCTGGCCAGAATTTTTTCAAAGTCCCATGCTGGCCAGAATTTTTTCTAAGTCTGATGCCTGGCTGAAAATTTTCAAAGTCCCATGCTGTCCAGAATTTTTTCTAAGTCTGATGCCTGGCCGAAAATTTTCAAAGTCCCATGCTGGCAAGAATTTTTTCAAAGTCCCATGCTGGCCAGAATTTTTTCAAAGTCCCATGCTGGCCAGAATTTTTTCTAAGTCTGATGCCTGGCTGAAAATTTTCAAAGTCCCATGCTGGCCAGAATTTTTTCTAAGTCTGATGCCTGGCTGAAAATTTACAGTCCCATGCTGGCAAGAATTTTTTCAAAGTCCCATGCTGGCCAGAATTTTTTCAAAGTCCCATGCTGGCCAGAATTTTTTCTAAGTCTGATGCCTGGCTGAAAATTTTCAAAGTCCCATGCTGGCCAGAATATTTTCAAAGTCCCATGCTGGCCAGAATTTTTTCTAAGTCTGACGCCTGGCCGAAAATTTTCAAAGTCCCATGCTGGCCAGAATCTTTTCTAAGTCTGATGCCTGGCTGAAAATTTTCAAAGTCCCATGCTGGCCAGATTTTTTTCAAAGTCTGATGCCTGGCTGAAAATTTTCAAAGTCCCATGCTGGCCAGAATTTTTTCAAAGTCCCATGCTGGCCAGAATTTTTTCTAAGTCCCATGCTGGCCAGAATTTTTTCAAAGTCTGATGCCTGGCTGAAAATTTTCAAAGTCCCATGCTGGCCAGAATTTTTTCAAAGTCCCATGCTGGCCAGAATTTTTTCTAAGTCTGACGCCTGGCCGAAAATTTTCAAAGTCCCATGCAGGCCAGAATTTTTTCTAAGTCTGACTCCTGGCCGAAAATTTTCAAAGTCCCATGCTGGCCAGAATTTTTTCAAAGTCCCATGCTGGCCAGAATTTTTTCTAAGTCTGACGCCTGGCCGAAAATTTTCAAAGTCCCATGCAGGCCAGAATTTTTTCTAAGTCTGACGCCTGGCCGAAAATTTTCAAAGTCCCATGCTGTCCAGAATTTTTTCAAAGTCCCATGCTGGCCAGAATATTTTCTAAGTCCCATGCTGGCAAGAATTTTTTCAAAGTCCCATGCTGGCCAGAATTTTTTCTAAGTCTGATGCCTGGCTGAAAATTTTCAAAGTCCCATGCTGTCCAGAATTTTTTCAAAGTCCCATGCTGGCCAGAATATTTTCAAATTCCCATGCTGGCCAGAATTTTTTCTAAGTCTGACGCCTGGCCGAAAATTTTCAAAGTCCCATGCAGGCCAGAATTTTTTCTAAGTCTGACTCCTGGCCAAAAATTTTCAAAGTCCCATGCTGTCCAGAATTTTTTCAAAGTCCCATGCTGGCCAGAATATTTTCTAAGTCCCATGCTGGCAAGAATTTTTTCAAAGTCCCATGCTGGCCAGAATTTTTTCAAAGTCCCATGCTGGCCAGAATTTTTTCTAAGTCTGACGCTTGGCCAAAAATTTTCAAAGTCCCATGCTGTCCAGAATTTTTTCTAAGTCTGACACCTGGCCGAAAATTTTCAAAGTCCCATGCTGTCCAGATTTTTTTTCAAAGTCCCATGCTGGCCAGAATTTTTTCTAAGTCTGACGCCTGGCCGAAAATTTTCAAAGTCCCATGCAGGCCAGAATTTTTTCTAAGTCTGACGCCTGGCCGAAAATTTTCAAAGTCCCATGCTGTCCAGAATTTTTTCAAAGTCCCATGCTGGCCAGAATATTTTCAAAGTCCCATGCTGGCCAGAATTTTTTCTAAGTCTGATGCCTGGCTGAAAATTTTCAAAGTCCCATGCTGGCCAGAATTTTTTCTAAGTCTGATGCCTGGCCGAAAATTTTCAAAGTCCCATGCAGGCCAGAATTTTTTCAAAGTCCCATGCTGGCCAGAATTTTTTCTAAGTCTGACGCCTGCCTGAAATATTTCAAAGTCCCATGCTGGCCAGAATTTTTTCAAAGTCCCATGCAGGCCAGAATTTTTTCTAAGTCTGACGCCTGGCCGAAAATTTTCAAAGTCCCATGCAGGCCAGAATTTTTTCTAAGTCTGACTCCTGGCCGAAAATTTTCCAAGTCCCATGCTGGCCAGAATTTTTCTAAGTCTGGCGCCTGCCTGAAATATTTCAAAGTCCCATGCTGTCCAGATTTTTTTCAAAGTCCCATGCTGGCCAGAATTTTTTCTAAGTCTGACGCCTGGCCGAAAATTTTCAAAGTCCCATGCAGGCCAGAATTTTTTCTAAGTCTGACGCCTGGCCGAAAATTTTCAAAGTCCCATGCTGTCCAGAATTTTTTCAAAGTCCCATGCTGGCCAGAATTTTTTCTAAGTCTGACGCCTGGCAGAAAATTTTCAAAGTCCCATGCTGGCCAGAATTTTTTTCAAAGTCTGACGCCTGGCAGAAAATTTTCAAAGTCTCACACCTGCCTGAAATATTTCAAAGTCCCATGCTGGCCAGAATTTTTTCTAAGTCCCATGCTGGCCAGAATTTTTTCTAAGTCTGACGCTTGGCCGAAAATTTTCAAAGTCCCATGCTGGCCAGAATTTTTTCAAAGTCTGCTGCCTGGCCGAAAATTTTCAAAGTCCCATGCTGGCCAGAATTTTTTCTAAGTCCCATGCTGGCCAGAATTTTTTCAAAGTCTGACGCCTGGCCGAAAATTTTCAAAGTCCCATGCTGGCCAGAATTTTTTCTAAGCCTGACGCCTACCTGAAATATTTCAAAGTCCCATGCTGGCCAGAATTTTTTCTAAGTCCCATGCTGGCCAGAATTTTTTCAAAGTCCCATGCTGGCCAGAATTTTTTCTAAGTCTGACGCCTGGCAGAAAATTTTCAAAGTCCCATGCTGGCCAGAATTTTTTTCAAAGTCTGACGCCTGGCAGAAAATTTTCAAAGTCTCACACCTGCCTGAAATATTTCAAAGTCCCATGCTGGCCAGAATTTTTTCTAAGTCCCATGCTGGCCAGAATTTTTTCTAAGTCTGACGCTTGGCCGAAAATTTTCAAAGTCCCATGCTGGCCAGAATTTTTTCAAAGTCTGCTGCCTGGCCGAAAATTTTCAAAGTCCCATGCTGGCCAGAATTTTTTCTAAGTCCCATGCTGGCCAGAATTTTTTCAAAGTCTGACGCCTGGCCGAAAATTTTCAAAGTCCCATGCTGGACAGAATTTTTTCAAAGTCCCATGCTGGCCAGAATTTTTTCTAAGTCCGACCCCTGGCTGAAAATTTTCAAAGTCCCATGCTAGCCAAAATTTTTTCTAAGTCCCATGCTGGCCAGAATTTTTTCTAAGTCTGACGCTTGGCCGAAAATTTTCAAAGTCCCATGCTGGCCAGAATTTTTCAAAGTCTGAAGCCTGGCCGAAAATTTTCAAAGTCTCACGCCTGCCTGAAATATTTCAAAGTCCCATGCTGGCCAGAATTTTTTCAAAGTCTCACGCCTGCCTGAAATATTTCTAAGTCCCATGCTGGCCAGAATTTTTTCAAAGTCTGACGCCTGGCCGAAAATTTTCAAAGTCCCATGCTGGCCAGAATTTTTTCTAAGCCTGACGCCTACCTGAAATATTTCAAAGTCCCATGCTGGCCAGAATTTTTTCTAAGTCTGACGCCTGGCCGAAAATTTTCAAAGTCCCATGCTGGCCAGAATTTTTTCAAAGTCCCATGCTGGCCAGAATTTTTTCTAAGTCTGACGCCTGGCCGAAAATTTTCAAAGTCCCATGCTGGCCAGAAATTTTTTCTAAGTCCGACCCCTGGCTGAAAATTTTCAAAGTCCCATGCTAGCCAGAATTTTTTCTAAGTCCCATGCTGGCCAGAATTTTTTCTAAGTCCCATGCTGGCCAGAATTTTTTCTAAGTCCCATGCTGGCCAGAATTTTTTCTAAGTGTGACGCTTGGCCGAAAATTTTCAAAGTCCCATGCTGGCCAGAATTTTTTCTAAGTCTGACGCCTGGCCGAAAATTTTCAAAGTCCCATGCTGGCCAGAATTTTTTCAAAGTCCCATGCTGGCCAGAATTTTTTCTAAGTCTGACGCCTGGCCGAAAATTTTCAAAGTCCCATGCTGGCCAGAAATTTTTTCTAAGTCCGACCCCTGGCTGAAAATTTTCAAAGTCCCATGCTAGCCAGAATTTTTTCTAAGTCCCATGCTGGCCAGAATTTTTTCTAAGTCTGACGCTTGGCCGAAAATTTTCAAAGTCCCATGCTGGCCAGAATTTTTCAAAGTCTGAAGCCTGGCCGAAAATTTTCAAAGTCTCACGCCTGCCTGAAATATTTCAAAGTCCCATGCTGGCCAGAATTTTTTCAAAGTCCCATGCTGGCCAGAATTTTTTCAAAGTCTGACGCCTGGCCGAAAATTTTCAAAGTCCCATGCTGGCCAGAAATTTTTTCTAAGTCCGACACCTGGCTGAAAATTTTCAAAGTCCCATGCTAGCCAGAATTTTTTCTAAGTCCCATGCTGGCCAGAATTTTTTCTAAGTCCCATGCTGGCCAGAATTTTTTCTAAGTCTGACGCTTGGCCGAAAATTTTCAAAGTCCCATGCTGGCCAGAATTTTTTCAAAGTCTGACGCCTACCTGAAATATTTCACAGTCCCATGCTGGCCAGAATTTTTTCTAAGTCTGACGCCTACCTGAAATATTTCAAAGTCCCATGCTGGCCAGAATTTTTTCTAAGTCTGACGCCTGGCCGAAAATTTTCAAAGTCCTATGCTGGCCAGAATTTTTTCTAAGTCTGACGCCTGGCCGAAAATTTTCAAAGTCCCATGCTGGCCAGTATTTTTTCAAAGTCTGATGCCTGGCTGAAAATTTTCAAAGTCCCATGCAAGCCAGAATTTTTTCAAAGTCCCATACTGGCCAGAATTTTTTCGAAGTCTGATGCCTGGCCGAAAATTTTCAAAGTCCCATGCTAGCCAGAATTTTTTCAAAGTCTGACGCCTGGCCGAAAATTTTCAAAGTCCCACATTTGTCTGAAAATTTTCAAAGTCCCATGCTGGCCAGAATTTTTTCTAAGTCCGACCCCTGGCTGAAAATTTTCAAAGTCCCATGCTTGCCAGAATTTTTTCAAAGTCTGACGCCTGGCCGAAAATTTTCAAAGTCTGACGCCTACCTGAAATATTTCAAAGTCCCATGCTGGCCAGAGTTTTTTCTAAGTCTGACGCCTGGCCGAAACTTTTCAAAGTTCCATGCTGGCCAGTATTTTTTCAAAGTCTGATGCCTGGCTGAAAATTTTCAAAGTCCCATGCTGGCCAGAATTTTTTCAAAGTCCCATGCTGGCCAGAATTTTTTCTAAGTCTGATGCCTGGCCGAAAATTTTCAAAGTCCCATGCTGTCCAGAATTTTTTCAAAGTCCCATGCAGGCCAGAATTTTTTCTAAGTCTGACTCCTGGCCGAAAATTTTCAAAGTCCCATGCTGGCCAGAAATTTTTTCTAAGTCCGACCCCTGGCTGAAAATTTTCAAAGTCCCATGCTAGCCAGAATTTTTTCTAAGTCCCATGCTGGCCAGAATTTTTTCTAAGTCTGACGCTTGGCCGAAAATTTTCAAAGTCCCATGCTGGCCAGAATTTTTTCAAAGTCTGCTGCCTGGCCGAAAATTTTCAAAGTCCCATGCTGGTCAGAATTTTTCAAAGTCTGAAGCCTGGCCGAAAATTTTCAAAGTCTCACGCCTGCCTGAAATATTTCAAAGTCCCATGCTGGCCAGAATTTTTTCAAAGTCCCATGCTGGCCAGAATTTTTTCAAAGTCTGACGCCTGGCCGAAAATTTTCAAAGTCCCATGCTGGCCAGAAATTTTTTCTAAGTCCGACCCCTGGCTGAAAATTTTCAAAGTCCCATGCTAGCCAGAATTTTTTCTAAGTCCCATGCTGGCCAGAATTTTTTCTAAGTCCCATGCTGGCCAGAATTTTTTCTAAGTCTGACGCTTGGCCGAAAATTTTCAAAGTCCCATGCTGGCCAGAATTTTTTCTAAGTCTGACGCCTACCTGAAATATTTCAAAGTCCCATGCTGGCCAGAATTTTTTCTAAGTCTGACGCCTGGCCGAAAATTTTCAAAGTCCCATGCTGGCCAGTATTTTTTCAAAGTCTGATGCCTGGCTGAAAATTTTCAAAGTCCCATGCTGGCCAGAATTTTTTTCAAAGTTTGACGCTTGGCCGAAAATTTTCAAAGTCCCATGCTGGCCAGAATTTTTTCTAAGTCCGACCCCTGGCTGAAAATTTTCAAAGTCCCATGCTGGCCAGTATTTTTTCAAAGTCTGATGCCTGGCTGAAAATTTTCAAAGTCCCATGCAAGCCAGAATTTTTTCAAAGTCCCATACTGGCCAGAATTTTTTCGAAGTCTGATGCCTGGCCGAAAATTTTCAAAGTCCCATGCTAGCCAGAATTTTTTCAAAGTCTGACGCCTGGCCGAAAATTTTCAAAGTCCCACATTTGTCTGAAAATTTTCAAAGTCCCATGCTGGCCAGAATTTTTTCTAAGTCCGACCCCTGGCTGAAAATTTTCAAAGTCCCATGCTAGCCAGAATTTTTTCTAAGTCCCATGCTGGCCAGAATTTTTTCTAAGTCTGATGCCTGGCTGAAAATTTTCAAAGTCCCATGCTTGCCAGAATTTTTTCAAAGTCTGACGCCTGGCCGAAACTTTTCAAAGTTCCATGCTGGCCAGAATTTTTTCTAAGTCTGATGCCTGGCCGAAAATTTTCAAAGTCCCATGCTGTCCAGAATTTTTTCAAAGTCCCATGCAGGCCAGAATTTTTTCTAAGTCTGACTCCTGGCTGAAAATTTTCAAAGTCCCATGCTAGCCAGAATTTTTTCTAAGTCCCATGCTGGCCAGAATTTTTTCTAAGTCTGACGCTTGGCCGAAAATTTTCAAAGTCCCATGCTGGCCAGAATTTTTTCAAAGTCTGCTGCCTGGCCGAAAATTTTCAAAGTCCCATGCTGGCCAGAATTTTTCAAAGTCTGAAGCCTGGCCGAAAATTTTCAAAGTCTCACGCCTGCCTGAAATATTTCAAAGTCCCATGCTGGCCAGAATTTTTTCAAAGTCCCATGCTGGCCAGAATTTTTTCAAAGTCTGACGCCTGGCCGAAAATTTTCAAAGTCCCATGCTGGCCAGAAATTTTTTCTAAGTCCGACCCCTGGCTGAAAATTTTCAAAGTCCCATGCTGGCCAGAATTTTTTCTAAGTCCCATGCTGGCCAGAATTTTTTCTAAGTCCCATGCTGGCCAGAATTTTTTCTAAGTCTGACGCTTGGCCGAAAATTTTCAAAGTCCCATGCTGGCCAGAATTTTTTCAAAGTCTGCTGCCTGGCCGAAAATTTTCAAAGTCCCATGCTGGCCAGAATTTTTCAAAGTCTGAAGCCTGGCCGAAAATTTTCAAAGTCTCACGCCTGCCTGAAATATTTCTAAGTCCCATGCTGGCCAGAATTTTTTCAAAGTCTGACGCCTGGCCGAAAATTTTCAAAGTCCCATGCTGGCCAGAATTTTTTCTAAGCCTGACGCCTACCTGAAATATTTCAAAGTCCCATGCTGGCCAGAATTTTTTCTAAGTCTGACGCCTACCTGAAATATTTCAAAGTCCCATGCTGGCCAGAATTTTTTCTAAGTCTGACGCCTGGCCGAAAATTTTCAAAGTCCCATGCTGGCCAGAATTTTTTCTAAGTCTGACGCCTGGCCGAAAATTTTCAAAGTCCCATGCTGGCCAGTATTTTTTCAAAGTCTGATGCCTGGCTGAAAATTTTCAAAGTCCCATGCAAGCCAGAATTTTTTCAAAGTCCCATGCTGTCCAGAATTTTTTCAAAGTCCCATGCTGGCCAGAATTTTTTCTAAGTCTGACGCCTGCCTGAAATATTTCAAAGTCCCATGCTGTCCAGAATTTTTTCAAAGTCCCATGCTGGCCAGAATATTTTCTAAGTCTGACGCCTGCCTGAAATATTTAAAAGTCCCATGCAGGCCAGAATTTTTTCTAAGTCCCATGCTGGCCAGAATTTTTTCAAAGTCCCATGCTGGCCAGAATTTTTTCTAAGTCTGACGCTTGGCCAAAAATTTTCAAAGTCCCATGCTGTCCAGAATTTTTTCTAAGTCTGACACCTGGCCGAAATATTTAAAAGTCCCATGCAGGCCAGAATATTTTCTAAGTCCCATGCTGGCCAGAAATTTTTTCTAAGTCCGACCCCTGGCTGAAAATTTTCAAAGTCCCATGCTAGCCAGAATTTTTTCTAAGTCCCATGCTGGCCAGAATTTTTTCTAAGTCCCATGCTGGCCAGAATTTTTTCTAAGTCTGACGCTTGGCCGAAAATTTTCAAAGTCCCATGCTGGCCAGAATTTTTTCTAAGTCTGACGCCTACCTGAAATATTTCAAAGTCCCATGCTGGCCAGAATTTTTTCTAAGTCTGACGCCTGGCCGAAAATTTTCAAAGTCCCATGCTGGCC